>NW_007730218.1:142954-145445 GCF_000696425.1 Galeopterus variegatus
GTGTCCATCATGTTTTCCCAGAAGGTAGAAAAGCTTTACCATGACTAAAAACGGTAGTTTTCTTCTCTGTTGTCCAGAATACTGTTTTACAGGAAACAATATGTGCTATGGAGGGGTTGCCACAAAAGTATAATTTTTCACACTGCTGCAGTAAGGTTGACATTGAAAGAAGACTTTGCTTCCTCTATAACAAGAAAGCTGATGTAGGATTTCTGCCTCTTTTTCCTACTCTAGATCCTGAAGAGAAATGCCAGGCTTATAAAAATAACAGAATCTTTTCTAAATCAGTAAGTTTAATTTTAATACAAAAATGATGTAATTGGAAAAGTATTCTTAGGTTAAATCTAATATATAATATATATCTCAAAGAAACATGGCTGGGTTCATTGACTGATTCATTCATTAATTCAGTATGTATTATGTATTTGATTCTGTGCTCAGTGGTAAGGATACAAGTATGAGTAAGATATGGACCATGCTGTCAAGACCTTTATGTTAGTAATGTGTATCTACTAATGTGATAAGCCCTAGAACAGAGGTGTGTGCACAGTGTTAAATTGCCAGGAAGCAAAGCAGAGGAAATAATATATGCATCTCCAAAAGAAGTTGTAGCTCTTACCACAGGCAGTCACTAAATTGCAGGATGTTTAGCAAAAAAAAAAAAAAAAATCTGTTTTCATAGAAGCCTTCCCAGAGCCCCTAATATTATGCCATAGAAAAGCTAGGTCTCCCAACTGCCTGTTACTTTTCTCTACTATAGCATAATGGTGTTTATACAGTCGCTTTTTTCTCACAGAAATGGTATAATGTAAAACAGATACTTTCAGAGAAAATTTTTTAAATAATATAATCCTTTGGTAGGTCCTTTGTGAGGTCACTTTTTTTTTTAATCACTCATTTTGAATTGTGCACCACGGTCTTAGTATACCAATTTATTTTGTCTCAGTCTTCACATCTGAGAATTATTTCTTTTCAAGATGATGCTATAACCAAATTTTTTAAAAAATCACCTCATAATTTTTTATTTGATGATAACAAATGTGACCACTTTAGTTGTTATTCTGGAAAGCTCTTTGTTGCAAAGTCATTAAAGCCTGTTTTGAACAAGGCCAAAGTGAACCATGTGCTGTTATAACCTTTTATGTGATAACCATAAATTTTTACTGTTAGACCCTGGGGATATCATACATCAATATTAAGAATGTATTCTACTGGCTTTCATTTTCCCCAAAACAAATTGTTTGTTTAGCTACAATACAAAATTTAACAAATAGGTACAAATTCTTTGACATACTACCCTTCATCTACAGTGTTTAACATTTTATTCATTTTTCCTTGTATTAATCTAAGAGGTGATTGAAGTCAAATGTTGAGTGTTCCAGAACCAGCTTACACCACAACCTTCCATATTGATATTGCTTTTTACTTTATTTGTTAGAATTACTACCAAAATAGAATAATTAAACACATGAATACAATCTCATAGATGAGCTTGTTTGTTCATTTATTCAACAAATGTTTCCGACAGGCCTGCCCTCATAAAACTTGAAGAGCTAGAACAAAACAGAACAATACAAAGTGTCAACATTAATTGAGCACTTACTGTGTGGAAGGCATTGTTATGAGGGTGTACATGTCATCTCCTCTGCAAGTTTGATCCCCACAACACCCTGAGGCAAGGACTGTTACTGTTTGCATTTCACAGATGAGGAAGCTTCAGTACAGAGCTTTTAAGTTGCTCTGTCATCCTGGTAGCAAGTGATGGAGTCAGAATTTTTAACCCATGTGGTTTGGTTCCACAGCCTGTGCTCTTAAATAAAACAATCACATGAACAGCTGTAACATCACCACAGTGCTAAGAGTTACATAGGAGAGAGATATGGTGCAACAAAAACAGGTAATGGTTGATTTTTAAAAATGAGGAGCTTGGTCAGGGACTGCTGATAATCTTAAACATGATTTGGCATTAACGAAGCTCTCTTTTTAACAATGAAGTGTTCATGAGAAAAAGCCATTTCTTACTATTTCCCCTATTACAGAGAGGAGAAGGCAATGAAAGGTGGTGTTTAAATTGCCTAAAAATATGCAAGACATTCAAGCATACCACCGCAATAAAGCAAATATTGTAAAAAAGCAAGTCACACAAGGTTTTTGGTTTCCCAGTGCATATAAAAGTTATGTTTACACTACACCTTAGTCTATTAAGTGTGAAATAGCATTATGCCTAAATAACAATGTGCACACTTTAGTTAAGATATACTTTATTGCTGAAAAATTCTAACGGTCACCTAAGACCTAAGCGAGTCATAATCCTTTCACAGGTGGAGGGTCTTGTCTCGATGTTGATGGCTGCTGACTTAGCGTGGTGGTTGTTGAGGTTTGGGGTGGCTGTGGCAAATTCTTAAAATAAGACACAAATGAAGTTTGCCATATCGATTGACTCTTCCTTTCACAAAAGATTTCTCTGTAACATGAAATGCTGGTAGATAGT
>NW_007730218.1:148439-153937 GCF_000696425.1 Galeopterus variegatus
CGACACCAAGGGTTGCGATCCCGTTACCGGTCAATAAAAAAGACAAAAAGGAAAAAAAAATAAAATCATTAAATGAAGAGCTTTTAGTTTTTGTAAGATCTTAAGACATTCTGCTAAGCTAAAATTCATTAATGGCCCAGGAGATAAAAGCCCACTTGATGTGTTTACTCAGAATTTTTTCTACACCAATCTCTTAAGGTATTAAATAAATATAAAACATATTCACATGTAAAGAGACGGTTTGAACTTGAGCACTTTTCTGATTCACAAAGGCATTATGATTTTAGAAATTCCCTCTCTTAAGACAAAGAGTGTTAACATCTCAAACTCACTCTGGTCCAACAGTTAATCTTTACTTCTTTTTTTTTTCTCCCCAGAGGGGCTCTTGGCAGAACAAGTAGGCACAGCACTTTATAGTTTAGGAAGTAGGTGCACAATTTCATCACCCTGGTCCTTACAGCATCTGCATCGGAAGGAAAAAAGCAAGTTTTGTTGTTTTTGTTGATGTTATTTCTTCTGCTTCAACATCATGTCCATTGCACAAATGAGGAAACTCGGACACAGTTAAGTGGTCTAATGTAGATCACACAATTCCATGTGGAGAAGCATGCCTTGCACCTAGGTCTTCTGCCTGTAAATACTAACAATCCCCATTGTAGGGGCCACAGAAAAACTTCACCCCTAAAGATTCATTAATAAAAATCACTCACAAATTTAGATCAATAGGAAGAAAAAGAAATAATGAATTTTATTATTTAATGTGCTGAGAAAGGGGCAAAGCACAGGGGAATCACAAGAGAGTAATGTCCCAAATTTCAATGGTAATAACAAAGCTTATATATCAGTGTTCACGGGAGAGAGAAGGTGGAGGGAGGTAGAAGCCTCAGAACAATGTCTTAAGACCCGGTTTCTCTGAAGTTCTGGAAGGAGATGCTGTTACAGGTAAAAGGAGAAAGTCAGGAGTTAAAGTTAAGTGGATACATATAGGATGCAAATGACAATATTTCAGGTAGTCTTACAGCTGTGCTTAGAAACAATAGACAGTAGCCCAAGGAGGTGATTCTCAGAGGAAGCCTGGCTGTTTGCAAATGCAGATATAAATTCTTTTTCACAAAGAAACAAGCCTTCTAACAATCTTGTTTTTCCAGTCTCCCTGAAGTAGCCATCTTGAAATATGTCAAAGAAATATATTTTGAGGCTGAAATATTTTGCTTTCCCACACCACTATCAAATAACACACATGCATAATGGCTCAGAGAGGTCAGTGTTGAGCTCTTTTACCTGCCCGTAATCCTGCCGACTGGGCCAATTGTAGAGCTAGGGCTGGGTCTACAACTCACAGGCCCCTTAAGCCCATTGTCAGACTGGGTCACAAACCCTTCACACACCAGGCTGGGTCCCCAGACCCCTCACACGCAGGTCTATGAGCTAGGTAACCAGCCAAAGAGGTCCTTGGAAGCCATAGGTTTGAGAGCATGGCCATGCACAGCAGACACCCAAGGCAGTCGCCAGCAAAGTTCACAGGGCAGCACTAACACCACCCACACACAACTTATTTATAAAGAAGGCACTGCATCACCCCCAACCATGCCTAAGGCGAGGGGACCTGATTAAATTAATCTATTTTCCCAACAGTCTGTTTGCATTCAGTCTCTGCCCAATGAACAGCTTATCAAAGCCCATACCTATGGAGTTCATGGCTTCCAGGGTGACAGGATTCAACCCTTTGGCATTCTTATAGAACCTTCCTGGCAGTGTGCTGCTGGAGTTAGAAGTTGCTTCCTAACATTTTGGTAAAGGAAGAGACCATCCAGAAATTCTTATCCACTTCTTTCCCACCCAACTTAGTGTATAAGCAGATTTAGAATAAAAAAGAACTATACTTCTAATTAAATTCACATATCTTCTATTCATTTATTTATTGTTTTAGTAAAATAATATTGTTTCTCTTTCACCCTTCAAGAGTTCTTAGCTGAGACTTCCTGTAATGAAAGACACATTAACAAGAGAATAACAAACGGAAGTTTAATAACATGTATACCTCCTGTGTACATGGGACACAAACCAGAGAAATGAATAAATCTCTAAAGTAGATCTCAAAGAAGTGACTTTGACTTCAGACTTAAATCCCATCATTCTCTAAGACAAAGAAGGAAGGGTCTGGGAAAGGCCCTGTTAAGATGAGATGGCCAGGAAAAGCACCTTAACAAAGGTAAGGTTTGTTATGCAGATTTAAGTTCATGCCTTCTCCATTAATGAGAGTCTCTAGAGATTTAGTCTTTTGCTTCCTGGTACAGAAAGGGAAACACCCTTACAAATGGAGAATTCCTTTATAAATGTAAATTTCACTTACAAAAGGGTAACTTTTCAGAGATTCTCTTGTGTCTGCAGTTTCTCAAAATAACCAGCTCAAAACAATCATTATGCGAAAGGAGCATATTTTGAGGTGGCATATTCTATGGTTTCCTATGGTTATATTTTGGGGTAGTGTGTCTAGAACCCCATCACTGATACTAAGTACATTTAATATAATGGGGTCCTTAGGGCTCACAGCCTAGTGGGGAGAGGGACAGGTGAGTCCGTGAGGACAGTGCTGTGTGGTGAGTGCTGTGACAGAGGACTCCAAGGCAGGAAGAGGAAGGTCATGTACTTCAGTGGGATGTTGGTCAGGAAAAGCTTTGCAGAAGAGGTATCATATAATGTATTGCATCTGATTGCTTCAAAAAGTTTTCGTAAAAAATTATTGTTAAAAGAAAGAAGGAAAGAAAGGAATAGCCCTAACTTAGCTACTACAGTGCCTGGGGTAAACCCTGTGCCTGGCGGGTAGTCATAGCAGGAGCAAGAGGGTCATGGTGACTGGAGAGTGTTGGGGCTCAGAAAACAATACCCCAAAATGAAGGCTTCAGAAGCAACCTCAGAAGCAAAGTTTCTCTCTGACCTTCTCCTGCCCTCCTGTCTCTTTCCCCCCATTCTACCCCCAAGGCAAGCCATAGACATCCCTCTTCCCCAAGGTGGGCTGTAAGACCGGCCTAAAAGCATGAATCTTAACTTGATGGGAAGGCTCATCTCGCAAAGACNAGGTGGGCTTCAGCTGGCGCCTTTTGGGTTTACAGGTGGGTTTTAGCAGGCTGGCACCCCTGTAGCGCATTTCTCAATTGTTTACCTTCCCCGGAGGCCTTTGAACCAGCTATTTCCTGAAACCGGTGGGGGCTATTAATGTTTAGTGTGCTCGGGTCTGACCTTTGTCACAGCCCTGATAAGCTGCGTTGCTTATGCATTGTTACAAGACTGCGTACATTAAGGTTATATTTTTTTTACAATTTTACTACTTATATTCTATGTCCCCCCTACATTTCCATTTATTTCCAACAGGGCCATAGAAATTAGAACCCTTTTCCCCCAAAGCCAATCATAAAGCCTAATAATATTACTCTAACCTTCCCCATTTTTCTGTATAACAGCTGGCCATAAAGAAACTAAGACCCTCCTTCCAGAGGGGTCCCACCCCCAACTGGGAAGAAGGAAAGCTGCCTGGAGAGGCCAAGAAGAATCTGAACACACAGGCCTTGGCCCTGAGTTTTCCCACTCGGTCTGTTAGCATCAGATCCTACTCGTTTTGTCCGATCGTATTGTACACACTGTCCGGCCTCCATCGAACCTAAGTGTAAAAATGGATAGTTCACCCAGTATCTTTGGGTTTTCGTTCTGAAGGCTCCTGTGTCACATAAAACTATGATCAAATAAATTTGTTACGCTTTTCTCTTGTTAACCTGTCTCTTGCTATAGAGGTGGCAGCCGTGACTCTTATGATGCGGTGGAAAGGGATCACTCCCTCTCTACCTGTATGAGGGCAAAGTCAACCTTAGCCACTGATAGTCACCCCTGACAGCTTAATAATACATCCTCGCACAGTCTTTTGACTTAACATAAAGAAAGAGAAAATACCTGGAGAGAGCCTGAGAGAAGCTGACGGCATGTCAGGATTGTACATAGGATCTGAGACTTGGGAGGTTTTCTCTGCAAGGATTCAGAAGACAGGGGAGAGAGCAGAAAATTTGAGACTTTCTGGACTGACACATTTGCTCCAGCACCTCTTTTAGATTCTTTAATCTCCCTGCCTGTAGCTTCTCCCTCTCCTGCCCACTTCCAGTATTGCAAAAGCTCTGCTTTTTAGGTCAAACTTAATCTAGCAATTCCACCCAACCCCACACAAAACTTATACTATGAATAGTGAACCAAGTAAAACTGCTTAAAAATGCTTCTACTGCAGTGGGATGGAAAAGTCCTGTACTCTTTCTTCTTAGCGTCTTCATATTTCATTCCAAGTACTGAGTCACAGAATACATGTCACTCATTACAGTAACTTCTGCACTATATTCACAGAGCTCTTAATCTGTACTTTTGGACCAACCAAATTAGCTGATACACAATGTCCAGAATCCTTTGGAAATGTTATGGTATATAAATATTCAAGTTCTTCCCTGAAGTATGTTACCACATAAAGACATTAACAAGTTTTTGTTTTTTAATTGTTAAAATATGGCCATCATGGCAGGGTTTTCTTCCGGTTTCTTTGGAGCTGCTGCATCACTCATTTGACGTCCACCTGCAGAACACTCTTGTGTGCCAGACCTGTGTGTCCAAGGATGGCCCTCAGGGAGCTCACAGTTGAGTGAAGAATCTAAACAAGTGAAAAAACTCCTTCAGTAGCTCAACCTTACCATTTTATAGGTAACTCCAGAAACATCAAGCAATATAGATTACTATGTACATCATGTACATTATATGTCATGTAGAAAAAGGACCAGGGCATTTTTTTTTTCCTTCTTGGCCACAAAACTAGCTTGTGAGTACTTCTGAGGGCAACTTACTGAAGCTTTACATGTACTGCCAGAAAAGGTGTGAAGGATTTTAATAATATCTGTAATTGGTGTTTCTATTTATACTTACATAGAATTATAATTAATCATGTAAGCAAGAAAATTCTGTATGAAATTCTTTTCAAAAATAAATTATATTTTTTAATAGAATAAAAATAAATGGGCTACAAAACAGAGAATCCATATTAAAGGCAATTGATGAAAGAAACACCAGCATGTGTATTTTCGGTTGTTGTGAAGAAGGGAAGAAGAAAGTACCAAAATGATTAAAAGTACATTGCAGAGATTAAGCATACTAAGGATTGAATTAATTTGTGTAACTTCTACTTTTGTGTTTTCCTCCTTGCATTACATAGCCTCTAACATGTCCACCAGGGATTCCCACCTCCTGGAACTCATGCCTTGATGAAATCCTTCTTCTTGTCTGTGGGCTTGACCCAGTAACATCCTTCTACAAAACAGAATAAACAAAAGTGATGAGGAGCCACTTCTGAAATTAGGTTGCACAAAGGCTCTGACTTCATCTTGCTTCCTCTTGCTCTTGGCTCTCTCACCCTGAGGGAATCCATCTGCTGTGTTGAGAGCTGCCCTATGGAAAAACCCATGTGATAAGGGACC
>NW_007730218.1:154515-161259 GCF_000696425.1 Galeopterus variegatus
GAGGGAATCCATCTGCTGTGTTGAGAGCTGCCCTATGGAAAAACCCATGTGATAAGGGACCAAAGGAGTCCCTGGCCAACAGCCAGCATGAAACTGAGGCCTTCGGTCTAACAACCCATAAAAGGTTGAATGTTGGCAACAACCACATGACTGAGAGGGAAAGCAGATCCTCCCCCAGCTGAACCGGAGGGGAGTGCAGCCCCAAGTGACATGCATAACACCTCTTAAGAGCCTCTGAGACAAAAGATCCAGCTAAGCTGCACCCACAATCCTGACCCACAGAAACTGAAATAATAAATATTTATCGTTTCAATCATTAAATTTTGGGGGTAACTTGTGAAGCAATACATATCTAAGGTCCCCTTCCCTCAAAAGTAAGGAAGCCTTGAATTGGATTTTAAAGAAATAAAAAGTTGGTTTTGCAATTTGTTATGGGTCAAATGTGTCCCCCAAAAGTTTATGTGCTGAAAACTTGATCTCCATTTTAACAGTGATAAGAGGGTAGGATATTCTATTATGGTAATTGAAAGGTGAGACCTTTGAGAGCTGATTAGATTGTGAGGACTGCACCATCATGAAAGGATTGATTGATTTATGGAGTAATGGGCATGGTTCTGATGGCTTTATAATGAGACTGAGAGAGAAGGTTGACTCTCTTGCTTAGCCCATTCTCGCCATGTGACACCCTGCATTGCTGTGCAGAGTCACCACCATGAACAAGGCCCTCACCAGATATCTTTCCTGGACTTTGGACTTCTCAGCCTCCAAAACTGTAAGAAATAAGTTTCATATCTACATAAATTTTCCAGTTTCGGGTATTCTTTTATAAGCAACAGAAATGGACATATACACAAGTTTATTAGCAAGTGGAGATCATTGATCTTGTCATAATCTTCCTTCTTTGTTTTTCCTTCTATACACTTCACTACCCACTCTCCTCACATCCTCCTTCCACCAGGCGTGAAGAGCTGTATGGAGCAAGGTGAGATATCCAAGGAAGCTTTGGGATCTGCAGAGGTTCCCAGTGGGCATTGTCTGGGGACAGGTATGGTCCATGCAGAACACTCTTTCTGCCCACTTCCTCTGGAGCAGTTCCATGTTTATCAATTTCACAAATTGAGATTTTTACATAACATTTTATCTGAATAAAGCATCTCAATTAAAAAGCAAGTTTGAAAAACTCAAAAAGCACGTGTCTATCACTTGTTCTCTCCATAACAAAGGGCTAGGGGTTAGAAAGCATAATTGCACAGTTCTCTGAGTCCAAGTTTCCTCATCTCTCAATTGGAGACTAAATTACCTATGCTACCCCCATCCCGGGATTGCTGGAAGGTTTCTCTGGGAAGACTGAGCATGCCGTCTGTTCTGTGGCCTGGGACACTCCAGCCCGGATATCTCAGGGCTCCCTCTCTCATTCTGTTCAAACTCGAGGTCTCCCTGACCTCCTTAAACCTGTCACCCTGTCACCCCATCACTCTCTCTGTTCTTTAACTCTGCCAAAGATTTTTCATCTCACTCAATACCACGTGATGTATTTTGTGTTTGTTCAAGATTTCTTAATTTTTTTGTTTTTGTTTTTGCTTTTGTCTACCTCACACTGGTATACAGGCTCCAACAGGGCAAGGACTTTGTGTATTTAGATATATTCTATATCATCAAGAGGTAAAACGCTGCCTGACACCTAAGTACTCAATAAATATTTCTGGAATGGAGAGAATAAATGAATGATTGAATGGAGACAATGATTTTTGCCCTTAATATATTTAATTTAACGTGATATTCTAAAAGAACTTATTCTTCTTATCTGCCCCCTCCTGGGTAACTGTAATAGTAATAGACCTACTCCACACCTCTGAAAAAACTTAATGACTCTTTGTAATTTCAAATTAACTTAGAGTTTCCAAGCCAGCTAATTTGGATGTATATTCTCTTTTTAATTTGATTTCTTAAAAGAAAATACTCCCTAAGATTAAAGAACAGCTGTCACGCTCCCCCACATTCCATCACATTCAAGTTATTATTTTGATGTCTTCCTGAAGAATTTGTGGTGAGGTTCCCATGCCAAGCCGTGTTACAACTCCCCCGCAGTGTTGGTGTCTGCAGAGCTTCCAGACCCGACCAGTAGCAGAGGAAAACAGAACTTGGAGGCAAAGAAGAAAGAAGGTCTCCATGTTTCTGAGAGGGCATAATGTGAGACTTTGTTTAGTGATACAGTTTGGATTTCTGTGTTGCCTATGAGAAGTGATTTGTGAATAATTTAATAGGAAATGAAAATAAAGAACGGCAAACGGTGTTTGTTAATTGTTCCTCCTACTATGAAAGAAAAAATTGATCTAGAAAAATCATTTTAGATAAAAATTGCTAGACTTTTGAACATGGCTTGAAATAATTTAAGATCCAGTGATGCATTTCTTTTTTAAATTATTTTATTTTATTTAAAAAATGTTTTATTATCATATTCATTGTTACAAATCATACTTATTCTTTATGTGCCTTATCCAGTCTCCCCTCCCCCCACCCCCCTCTAATAACCATAGATTTGTTCTCTCTAACTGATAGATTAACTGCTCCTCTGTTCGTTTGTTGCCTAGATGATCTGTCCAGTGCTGAGACAGGTGTGATCAAGTCCTCACCCCCCTCTAATAACCATAGATTTGTTCTCTCTAACTGATAGATTAACTGCTCCTCTGTTAGTTTGTTGCCTAGATGATCTGTCCAGTGCTGAGACAGGTGTGATCAAGTCCTCCCCTATTATCATAAATCAGTTGTTGCTTCTATAAGTAATGCATTTCTAAGTGTTTCTGTGCGTGTGAGTGGTATAAATTACTAATGAATGTTTTAAAGAAGAATTTTTTTAGAAACATTTTTAGAGTCAGAAAACAGTATATTTTTTCTCTCCAATGATTTAGTCCTTTATAGCGAACAGGAAATCTAACCGCTGCCTTTTCTCCTCTTTTTAAACATATGATGTTTCCAAGGTGAAGCACATTGGCAGGTAGCACAAGCTGAATCCTGATTCTCTAGCTACAGAAGAAGGTGAACGATGAGGATTAGCTCAGTCTTGAGTAGGTATGTACAGTAGCTCCCAGAGAGCTGCCTCCTCAGCAAACCGTTCTCACCTACCTCCTTTCCCCAGGCAGAACTGAGACTCAGCCAGCAGCACCAGCCCAGGGTACTGGTTGTTTACAGCCTGTGTCTGTTTTGGTTGGGCTGGTATAAGTTCAGATTGGTATTGCTCATGCCATCCTTGTTAAATATTTTAAATATTTACCCTTCACTATGGCCCTGAATTTCCTTTGGGGTGCAAGTGATTCGGGAGATGGTGAAGACTGAAGATGTAACTTTAGCTGCAGAGGCTGGTTTAGGGTAGGCAAGTGACCTGTCAGTCCAAGCAGAGGGAATCTCAGACTTTGGATGGGAATTCCAGGGCACAAATGTCCTCTTGTGTTTCAGACGGTATGAGGTGCAGTTGTGGAATCTGCAGTCACTTCGTCACCATGAGGAAAACCAGCCTGAAGGAGAAGCTGATACATAGGGGAGGACAGAGCTGAGTGCATAACAGAAAATTATAAGCTGAGTCCTGTACAAATTGCATCTGAAGCCCACTCTACCTCCCAACCTCTTGAGCTACTCAAGTTAAAATAGTCCCCTTAACGATTCAGCCAATTTGAGTGGGATTTTTGTAACTTGAAACAAAAATAACTCCAACTGACAGAGGACTGTAGCACTGGGAAGAGTGATAGTCCCATTTACGCAAACACATTCTTCAAAAAGATCATGGAAAAATAGGATTAAAAGATAGTACGAATCTTCCCATGAACTTCTTGAAGACCCTCTGTAGTATCTTTTCACGTCCAAGAACTTAATAGTAAAGAAGCTACAATTTGCCGAGCGCCTATTATTTCCCAGTCACGTTACATTGTTTTTAAGCTTCAATACTCAAAACAGTTCTATGAGAATAGGAATATTATTCTACCAGATAGGCCAAACAAAGCTCAGGGAGAATGCATTTCCAAGACTAGCCGGCCAGATGATTAAACCAGAACTGAAACCCAGGACTGCCTGAGTACAATTTTGTGATCGCCTCAGCACCCCATGCTTTCCCACCTCTCACTGCACTGCACTGCTCTAGTCGACTGGCTTGGGAAGGGCCTTGCCTGCCACACTGATGAGTTTTAGAGGTTTTTATTTGGGGGGCAGAGGGAGAAACCATATCACAGCACAGACTCTTTTGAGAATGTGTTGAAATCTATTACCACTCTTTTTATGAAAAATGTACTTAATGCTCATAAAACAACCTTTTTAACACAATTCCAGAGGATGTCCAGAGCTCCATGAAGGCCATCCATCCTTCTCTACATTAACTCACCCCCAGCATAAGAACCCTAGCTGGATTCTTTGTAGAACCATAGACAATTTTAAGGTAAAGGAGTGACAACCTGATTTGCACTCTGCAAACATTATTCTGGTAGCTGCCAGAGAACAGACTAGAAGGGACTCACAGAATGCAAGCAGCAAGATGCATTAGCCGTCTAGGGCACAACTGGATCCGGGTGGCAGTGAGGACATGAGGGTAGGCTACATCCCAGCAAGAAGGCAGAGATGTGTAACGTGTGGGATGTAAAGAGTGAAGCAGAAAGAGGAGATGGGGATGACTCCAAGCCCCTTGCATGAGGTGACTTGGCAAAGGGAAGTAATGAACCAGAAGAAGAAATATAAGCAAGGATTACCAGATGAAAGAATGAACTCAAAGTATCAGTATTGTTTGCGATAGAGAATGTGAATTAGAATTAAGTTTTATATGACAATTATACCTGCACTGATGTGAATAAACAGGGGGCAGAGAGATATTTCAGGTAGAAGAAACATTATCTAAGAAGATGGAAAATTACAGAGGATTATAGGCCAAGGGGAAGTTGAAGAGCAAGTTTGCTTTTTCTCAAGAGAGTGTTTCTGTGCTTATGCAATGTGCATTTCTCAGGTCATATTGGCTTGGGAGTAAAAATAGAAACAGAGAGCAGAAACAAACAGTAATTTTCTGGTTGACCTTTTTTACCATGCACCAGACACTTCACATGTGGGGGAGAAAATATCTTGACTGTTTCTGCCTTAGCTGCTGAGGTTATTCCTGAGTGCTGAGATGCTCTGCTCAGGAGGTGCGTGAACTTGTGTCCTGCTCAGACCCTGAAAACTGGTCCACTCTCTGCTTTGTTGCAAGATGTGAGCTCTTCTCAGGGACGATAAGTGGATAAAAGACCCTCCTTTGTATCTCCAAAATCGATATCCAAGAAAAATCAATACCCATTGATTTTAGTGTAGAAAAGGAGGTAAACTTCTAAAAAATTACCCTTCGTGGTTGGCAATCCTTTTCACTGACTGTCTTCATCCTTTCTTTTTTACCTCCCAACTGCTCAACCCCAGAAAAAGACTAAACAGGTACTCCACTATATTCTAAGTTTCCACAAACTGGATAAATGGGCCATTTGCCTGAGGCAGTTACTTTGCAATTGTTTGGTCTTCTTTGAATGCATTTTCCTTTAGGTCTACATTTCTCTCTGGATTTTTGCTTCTCCCCAAAGAAACTATTTGGGCAATTAAAACCTTTTTTTTTCTAGATGGCGACGGGTCTGGAGCGGGCGTGCCAGAAGACAGAGCAAGCTTGAGAAGTGTGTGCTGTGCTGCCAGAGTACTATTTGCATTTCCAAGAGCAACAAAAAACGAATAAATCACTGATGAACTAATCTACAATGAAAAAAAGCAACTACAGTCTCGAGGTTTTAGGGCCGATACAAAAGGAGATTCCTGAGAGTGCCCCAACTGCTCCGGGAGACCGCGGGGAGACCAAGCGAGCAGCTCGAGGCAACAAAGGCCAGGAAAGATGGCAGCGGTGACACAGAGACGGAGAGGAAGGTGCTGGACCAGCCCAGCTCTGGGAGCTCTGTGAGTGACCCCCAGCCCAGCCCCACTTGTGGGGCAAATGACTGCCCAGCTCCCGCCTACCACACCAGGCTAGGTGCCGGCACCACCGCTGCCTCCATTTTCTCCGGTGGGGGCAGAGCCAGCTGGCTCAGATTGGGCAGACCAGCCAACTTCACTTGGCGCAGCTTCCCACTGAACCATGCCACTTGTGTGCCTCAGCGCAGGGCCCCCCGGGGCCTGTGGACTGGCCACCAATCCCACTGCACCCGCAGATCTCTGGCGGGGCTGCTGGTGTGGGGAGCCCCCGGCCAGCATCGGGAGAGCAGGGAAAAGGATCCCGGCCAGACTGTCACTCCACCACACCTGGGGCTTCGGCCCCAGATAAACTTCCTGCTTCCGGGAGGCAGATACCATCTCTGTGACCTTCAGTTCAGAAGAACCCCAGACTGATTTCTGGTTGGGAGAGGGGTGACCAGGGTGCCCCCGAGCCCGCTTGAACCTGCTGGAGAGCTGACGGCCTGAGGGTGCTGAGCCGGCTCACGCTGGGGGGATTCAAAGAGGAACTGTGTGCTGTGGGATCCTCCCCTGGGGGGCTCACGCCCTGGTGTGGGAGATAACAACACCAGGGGGATGGTGGGAGGCCCAGAGAGGGCCTTGACCAGGGCCGCAGGAATGCCCACAGTGTCCATGGTGGAGGCCTGAGACCCCTTCTGGGCCAGGCGGGGCTGAGAGACGAGGATTGCAGAAGACACGCCCCAGCCCTATACTAAGCGCACAGAAGGGGAGGGGTCCAGCAAAGGAGGAGGAGTCTCGGGAAAAAAGACG
>NW_007730218.1:162624-178335 GCF_000696425.1 Galeopterus variegatus
AGTCTCGGAAAAAAAGACACACCCTCTGGGTGGCCCCACCTAGTGCACACAGAGAGGGGAATTGCCCGGATAGCGAGGCAGAGACTTACAGATCTCACACACCCTGTCGGGCCGGCAGGACAGGATCCAGCTGCCAGGGCCAGAACACAAGGAACAGGGAGAACTCCCAGAGCTGACCAGAGAAGAAGCTTCCCAGAAAGGCCCAAGACCTGAGGCAAACACACACATAGAACACTAAGGGCCATCTGAGTAGTCACAGAGGTAGGCACACCAAATTGACAAACCCAGCCATACCTTAGTTAGCCAGAGGGTCAAACCTGTGCACAGTGAAACTCCCTGCCAAAATGAGTAAACATCCAAAAAAAGATACCAGAAATGCAAAAAACCAAGAAAGTACACCACCAAAAGTTAATAAAGCTCAAACTCTAGATCCTATAGAACAAGAAGCCCTTGAAATGAATGACAAGGAATTTCGAGTGATAATCCTAAAGAAACTGAATGAGATACAAGAAAACTCAGCTAGACAGCATGAAGAAATAAAGAAAAATATACAAAACCTGAGAGAGGAAGTGTACAAGGAAATCAATGTCCTAAAAAAAAATGTAGCAGAACTTACAGAACTGAAGAAGTTATTCAGTGAAATAAAAAACACAATGGAGAGTTTAACCAGCAGGCTAACGGAAGTTGAAGAGAGAACCTCTGTACTTGAAGATGGGCTGTTTGGAATAACACAAGCAGAAAAGAAAAAAGAAAAAAGTATCAAAGATATTGAAGGAAACCTGAGAGAGATATTAGACAACCTTAAACGCTCAAATATCCGAGTCATGGGTAAAAGTCCAAAGTCTCCTCTGAGACCAAAAGCAAAAGTTCTTCCAGCTGTGAACCTGAAAAACAAAACCAGCTCTCTGCTCTCTCTGCTTCCATCATTGTGTAATGTGAGACCCCTGGGTCACTGTCGCCACCACCAGATGGACTTTCCAGCCTCAGAAACTAGTAGATGAGAAAATGAGGGACACATCAGGAACACTCATATCACAATACAAAATTGAAACAAATAGGATGTAACTCCAAAAGGCAATTAAGCACAAAATATGGCATATGAATTCAGCCATAGAGGAATTAAGTATAGTGAGACACGGAATTGAAATTCAAGAAAATATATTACAACATTGTACTAATTTCTCGCACAACCTTCACTCAGGGATAACAGCTGGCCAGTACAGAGATCTCAACCTGTGAACTTGGCCAGGTTCAAGATTAAGGCTATGCTCTGACCAACTGAGCTAACGAGTCAGCCCTCAGAATTTATTATTAAAAGGGAAGCAGAGCATAAAGATTTGGAAAATTTGCAGCCTGGCTATGTGATAGAGAATGAGAGAGTATTTTTAGGAGAAAAATTCAAAGGTGCAGCAGATAGACTGGCTGTTAAAGACATTAATATGGCTGTGAGGCAGTCAGTTGCTAATAGCCAAGACACTGGTCCCAGGGAACTTCAGAAATCTCCAGGGCTACCCCTCCCATCACAGGCTCTGAGGCTTATGAAGATTGAATTGTTCTAGAGCACAGACCCAGGGTGTCATCCACTGTCCTGCACCACCTTGAGACACTTCTCCCTGCATACCGACTGCTCTGGATGGAGCAGTCTTGCCTCAAGCAGCCCCAAATGTACTTCATGCCGCATCTCTGGAGAGTGCAAGCTGGAAAACTTGGTGGCATCCATGTGGTATTGTGTGCAGGTTGGCAGAACCAAGAGCAGTGGAGGCGTGGAAGCCTCCACCAAGATTTCAGAGGGTGTATGGAAAAGCCTGTCAGCCCAGGCAGAGACCTGCTGCAGAGGCAGAGCCACCACAGAGAGCATCTACTAGAGCAATGCAGAGCAGAAAATGTGTGGTCAGATCCCCCACAGAGAGCCCCCACCAGGGCAATGTCTAGTACAGCCACAGGAGTGGGACCACTACCTTGACCCCAGAACAGTAGGGCCACTGCCTACATGCAATGCTCACATGAAAAAGCCACAGGCACCAGTGCAGCCCAGTGGGCTGCACCTGGCAGGGCTATGGGGGCAGGTCTGCCCAATATTTTGGGGGCCGTAATGCCCATTGTGCCCAGGATGCAGGACTTGGAGTCAAAGGAGATTATTTTGGAAATTTAAGATTTAATGTCTGCCTCGCTAGGTTTTGGACTTGTTTGGTGTCTCTTCCTCCTTTCTTCTGGCCTATTCTTCCTTTTTGGAAGGGGAATGTGTACCCAATTTCTATTCCACCATTGTATCTTGGCAGTAGATAAATTTGTTTTTGATTTTTACAGGTTCAAAGCTGAAAGGGGTTTTGCCTTTTGTCTCAGATGAGACTTTGGACTTTTAAGTTGGTGCTGGAACAAGCTAAGACTTTTGGGACTATTGGGATGGAATGATTGTATTTTGTATGTGAGAGGGACATGAATTTTGGGGGGCCAAGGTTGGAATGATATAGTTTGGATATGTTTGTTCTCCCAAGCTTTATTCCCCCAATGCCCATGTTGAGATCTGATTCTCAATGTGGCAATGCTGGGAGCTGTTTGGGTCCTAGGGAGCAGATCTTTCATGAATAGATTAACGCCCTGCCTGGGAGGGAGGGGTTAGTGAGTGAGTTCTAGCTCTGTTAGTTCCTGTGAGAACTGGTTGTTTAAAGGACTCTGAAAAATGCTCAACATCACTCAGCATCCGGGAAATGCAAATCAAAACCACACTGAGATACCATCTCACCCCAGTGAGGATGGCTAAAATTCAAAAGACTTTGAACGATAAATGCTGGCGAGGTTGTGGAGAAAAAGGAACTCTCATACATTGTTGGTGGGACTGCAAAATGTTGCAGCCTCTATGGAAAATGGTATGGGGATTCCTCAAACAGTTGAAGATAGATCTGCCATATGACCCAGCTATCCCACTGCTGGGAATATACCCAAAGGAATGGAAATCATCAAGTCGAAGGTATACCTGTTCCCCAATGTTCATTGCAGCACTCTTTACAATAGCCAAGAGTTGGAATCAGCCCAAATGTCCATCATCGGATGAGTGGATATGGAAAATGTGGTATATCTACACAATGGAATATTACTCAGCTATAAAAACGAATGAAATACTGCCATTTGCAACAACATGGATGGACCTTGAGAGAATAATATTGAGTGAAACGAGTCAGGCAGAGAAAAAGAAATACCACATGTTCTCACTCATTGGTGGGAGCTAAAAAATAAACAAATTAATTTACCCATAAACACACACAAAAAAAACTGAGGGGGGGGGAAAAAGATATAACAACTATTACTTTTTTGAAGTTGTTACAACAAGCAAATGGAAAGGACATTCTTGGGTGGGAGGAGAGAAAGGGAGGAGGGAGGGAGGTGTTGGTGATGGGCCATAATAATCTAATACATTGTATATTAACAAAATAAACATTTAACAAAAAAAAACCCCAAAAAAACCCACCTTTTTTTTCTTAAAGCTCTATGTGCTTCTCTTGTTAACACTTTGCCAAAAGACTGAGGCCTCATGGGAAAGGCAGCCGTGGTGCTGAGCTCCTTTCTGGATTTGCTCCCTTCCTTTTTGTTCCCCCAAAGTCAAATGGCTGAGGCTCTATCTGTCCATTGGCTCAGCCCTTAGCTCAGTAACACAGCCAGGAAATCCTATGGTGGAGTCCTATGATTTTATTTGATCTTCGAGTCATTTCTTTAATAATAATAATAATAATAATAATAATAAACCTTTCTGTTTCTTCTTTGACACACAAACTCCTTCTATAAAATGTCTACATTCTTTCTCTGTGCTTTGCAATGTAAATTTCCTACCTCGGTTTCTCTGTGTTATGGCCAATGTCCAATGGGTAAAAGAAATTTGCCCATGAGAACCGGGTGATAGGAAAAGGAAAAGAGTTTATTTCTGGCAGCCAGGGCTACGCAGGCCAATGGAAGTGCGCAGCCCCTAGTTGAAACCTCTCGCAGCTTTTATTTTTAGCTAGGCGGGAATTTTTCACACCTGACACAATCTAGCCAATGCAAGCAAGCCAGCGGTACATAGGCTAACTTTGTGGTTAGTCCTGTAACCCCTCCCCACCCTGGATTCCCCATAGGGACTCTCCAGCCTACAATGGCAGAGCCGCCTAAAATAGCGTTGGTTATGCTACTTTGTTTATTCCCCCATTTATTTTAGCAAGCGATTTGTACAGAAGCAGAATGCATATGTTAAGGTCAGTAGGGGTTGGGGCGTCCCTTAACATCTGAAAACTCAGCGTGAGCTCCTGTCACGCAAGGTAGATAAGCTTTAACTCACTTCATTTACAGAGACATGATTTAAATCCAACTGTCCTTTTTAAATAGTGACTTTTATATTTTATCTGTCTCATTACTAACATTTTAAACGAAACCTATAAGATCTTTGTTTCCGAGTATTTTTTATGTCTGCATATGTACATACCTAAGCTGTATGTTATTCTACATGTTCGTGTCTATACATATGTCTGTGTATTGTGTACATGGTACCAAACTGGCTTATAAACAATGTGTGCTGATTAAGTGGATAAGTATAAATGCATTTCAGGTTTATGTGACCTTAGTTTATAAAATTATTGATAAAATAATGTGTTTCCAAAATTTGATTTAAACTTTTTTTCCCTAGGTTTATTTTTTGCTCAGCACAAATTTATACTGTCTCTGATATTTTAAGGTCATAAGATATTGATTTTGTGATATATTTGATACTTGCTTAATTTGTTTATAAACTAAAAGTTGCTGGATTTTCCCCAAAGTCTTGCCCATGTCCTGTTGTTAGCTTGTCTTTGGTTTTAAGCCTCTGGCTTCTGGGATCTAAACAGCCACAGTGAGGCCAAAGGACATAATGTGTCCACAACGCATGGGCCACCAGCTACAAGGAAAAACCCCATATGGTCTGCTCCTTATCTCAGCTCTGCCTCCTGACCATGCTAGAAGGGACATTATCATTGTGTAATCTGCCCTCTGTCTTGGGCTCCACATGGCTTCCCTGGATACCATGTGGCTCTGAATGCCACACAGGTACTTGGGACCCAGGACAGCTAGGGAAAAAGAGACCTACATCCAATATCTCAAAGGCCTTAGTTAATATTGGTTGATAAGGTTGTAGCTTGGAATTAGCAAATTAGACAAATGTAAATGAGTTAAATGCTTATCAATGAAATCATCATAGTTTCAAAATTCTTTTTGATTATTTGAAATTTAGAGTCATGTTATTTTAAATTAAATAATACATAACCATAAATGTCTGAGGCTCTTCAGTACAGAAACATTGTTTTTATGACATATATTTTAAAAAGCTAAATATATTTGTTTATTTTATTTATTTATTTATTTATTTTTGTATTTATTTATGTCTATTGGTTATCAATATTCATGGGGTACAAAGCAAATTGTCACCACTTGTGCTTAAGATGTGATAGCCAGATCCATACTGGCAGCATGCCCATTACCACAAATTATGATTATACCCCATGTCCCACACCCAATTATTCCCCCCAATTATCCCTGACCTCCCTCCTCATCCCCCTTTCCCCACTCCACTTAGTATCCCTAGGAATGTTCCCTCCCTCTGTTGGGTCACGGCACTATTGTGGTCTTTCTTTCCTTCCTTCTTTCTCTCTTAGCTCCCACTTATGAGTGAGCACACGCGGTATTTATCCCTCTGTGCTTTGCTTATTTCATTCAACATAAGTTCCTCCAGGCTCATCCATGGTGGTGCAAATGGGAGAATTTCATTCTTTCTTATGGCAGAGTAGTATTCCATGGTGTATACATACCACAGTTTCCTTATCCCATCATCCATTGATGGACACTCAGGTTGGTTCCATATCTTGGCTATTGTAAACAGAGCTGCGATGAACATGGGAGTGCAGGTATACCTTCGACATGATGATTTCCATTCTTTTGGGTATATACCCAGAAGTGGGATTGTTGGATCGTATGGAAGTTCTATCTGTAGTTGTTTTAGAAACCTCCATACTGTTTTCCATAGTGGCTGCACTAATTTACAGACCCACCAACAGTGCAGGAGCATTCCCTTCTCTCTACATCCTTACCAGCATTTGTTGTTCTCTGTCTTTTCGATTATATCCAGTCTAACTGTGGTGAGATTGATATTTCAGTGTAGTTTTAATTTGCATTTCCCTGATGACTAGTGATGTTGAGCATTTTTTCATGTACCTGTTGGCCATTTGTATGTCTTCCTTTGAAAAATGTCTTTTCGAAAAAAACTAAATATATTTGGATCTGGTAAAAAAAAATTAAAAACATGCCTCTTCAGAAATTAAAAATGTTTTTTTCCTACAAATATTAATATAAAACAATTCCAAATTGCTTGCTTCCTAGGTTTTTCACTGGAAATTAAGGTTACTAAGAGTTGATTATACTTAACACATATAATTCAAACTGCTGGGTATAAGAAGATCCTATATACAGAATGTTTAAAGAAAGTAGGATGTAAGGAAAGTAAAATGGGTTTTTGGTCAAGGTTGTACAAAGCATGAAGATGTAATACAGTTTTTGTTAAAAGAAAATTTTGTCTGGTTTAAAGGTATTAAAAGGGTTTAAAAGAGCTTTTAAAAGTTTATAATAATCTTGTGTGGTGAAACTAACTGAGATTAGATAGAAAATCATGAACTTTTTTTTTTTTATCTCTTAGGTAACTGGCCTAGGAAAAGTATCCCATGTTTTATCAAGACAATTTCTTGCCCTTTGTGCCTTTAAAATCTTTTGTCACTTTGGTTTTATTTTATAGAGATTTGTGATCCTATTTAATTAAGTGTTTCAAACATTTGTTATGTGACAAACTTCCCAAAAATCAAATTCTGAAAATTCAGTCTTTTTGACTTGAACTAACATTGAAAGGTTCCAAGGGCTCTGGAGCTTCTCAAAGGATATGTGTAAGAGACAGGTATTAAAACCAATTGGCTTATTTGATAGATTAAACTACACAGAAAATACTGCCAAAACAAGAAATAATATTTGACCTTCTGTGTGTTATACTGAGATGTTATAAATATATGTTCCAAAATTGTGTAAGGTTTCTAGAAAAATGGTGTGTCTAGGTATAACTTATCAGTCTGTATTAGTCCGTTTTGTGTTGCTATAACAAAAATACCTGAGACTGGGTAATTTATAAAGAAGAACAGTTTATTTGGCTAATGATTCTGGGACAGCTGCATCTGGCACGGGCCTCAAGCTGCTTCTACTCATGGTGGAAAGTGGCAGGCAGCCAGTGGGTACAAGCAGGTCACATGGCAAGAGGAAGCAAGAGAGATAAGGTGCCAGGGTCCTTTTTAAGCAACAAGCTCTCATGGGAACTAATTAGAGCAAGAACTCACTCATTAATCCCCCCTCCCCCAGGGAGAGCATTAATCCATTCATGAGGGATCCACCCCCATGACTCAATCAGTTTCCAACACTACCACATTGGAGATCAAATTTCCACATGAGTTTTGGAGGGGACAACACATCCAAACTCCATCACGGTCATAATTTTGGTAATTTGAAATTATTGTATGCCACAGAAATAACAAATTTCCTTGTCAGGGTCATTTTAAGTCTTGTTGCCCACAGTCAGTGAAAATGAAAAGAACTCCTAAGCACAGGTTTCAAGTAACTTTATGATTTATGGACAAAGTAAAAGTTTTTCAGAACTCTAGTAAGATACTGATGGGTTTGTAAGACTGCTGATCAAGATCAAGCAAAGCAAAAAGTGATTACATGAAGTTAAGTGTCTGAGAAACATAGTATTTTATGTTTTATTTTTCATGCATGGGGCAAAAGTCTTCAGATAGGAGGCAGGAGCCTGTAGCTACAGGGGTCAATACTTACAGGGCAAGAGCCCACCAAATCAATTCTAATCCAGTATATGTTGATTCTCAGTTGATTTTTAGTATAGGGATTTTAGGTAATGCATACATGGGACAAAAGTCCTCAGATAGGAGGCAAGAGCCTATAGCTAGGGAGCAAGAGCCCACCAAATCAATTCTAATCACTGTTTAGGTAAGGGATTATATACACTGATTGTTAATAGAATAGGTTCATTGGAAGATTTTGTGAGAAGTAAACTCACACAGGTTTCAAGCTTTTAATGTGAACAAGAGAACTGAAACTAAATAAGGATTGTTCTGAGGGCAATAACCTTTAATATGACAAAGCTTAAATGATGGGAAAACATTTGAGTTAAGATTTCCAGGGAAGTTTTGCTAGATTAGTTAGCACATGGGGGTTGTTACACATGTTGCTTTGAGCTGTTTCTTTGAGTTTCTCAAGAAGTCAGGCACTTTCATGATTGTCTTATGGTTTCTTTTGCTTGTCACCTAGCTTAGATTTATGACTTTTTTGATGGTATATTGTTTAAACTATTTTGAACAATGCATGCTTGGATAAAGATTGTTACATAGCCAATTTCTGTGTGTTCTTCCTATGATTGATTAAACATCTGATGTTTTCCTGTAATTTCCTTGTCTTTTCAATAAAAACTGAAGCAAAAACTGACTCAGGGCTGTACCAAGTTTCTCTTTCTAACAGAGGAGTTGCTGAGGTGCAGTCCCTTTGGGCTTCTCATAGCATTCATGGTACTTTGAGTAATCTTTTTGCGTCTCTGTTACACAGCAAGAGGTGAAACAATAAAAGTCTTTTTTCCCCCAGTTTTAAGGCAACTCCTCTCTTAAGCTATCTATAACTTACAGCAATTTGGTCAAAGATAATTTATGAACAGAGATGGAAGTATTTGCTTTTTTCCCTATTTGATTCCTCTAGAATTAAAAAAAACATTTTTTTTTTTTTTGCTAATATCTTTGTGACTTTTATGGCAATAGCCTTGTTTGCATAGGATTGATAGGAATTTGCTCTCTTTGTAACAGGATGCAATTGGAAACATCGGTCATAAAATAGCATGTCTCTTCTATGTTCCTGACCTCACTTCATGCTTCCCTAATTTGGCCTAACTGCTGTCTTATCTTTACTTCTTTTTTTCTTTTTTTTTTTCCTTTTTTTGTCTTTGTTCATGTCTGGCAATGGATCGCAACCCTCAGTGTCGCGCCCGCACCGGACCGGGACCGGCAACGGGGTTGCAGCCCTCGGTGTTGCTCCCACACCCCGCTCAGCCAGTGAGCGGGAACCGGTCTGTATGTGAGATCCGAACCCTCGGCAGGAGCGCCACCGCGCTCCCAAGCGGTGCACTGTAGCAGTGCGCCACTGGGCCAGCCCTTATCTTTACTTCTGACATGGGATGTAAGTTCCTGGGAATAAGCTTTCCCAGCACTGAGGGATCAGTGTACCTGGGAATGAGCCTTCCCAGCACTGAGGAACCAGTACAAAGAAGAGCAAGACCTTGTCAATCAGAAAATTCTGGTCAATTCTTCCTGGAGGAATGTGTTGATCAAAAGTGGGAAATGATGTCTTCTCTACACAAGCCATTCTCTGAAAGTATTCAGACTCATGACTTGGATGAGACATCGTGTTCCTAAGCAAAAAGATTGATGTAAGTTCTTGAGATTCTCGATGTACCAATTAATGTATAGCTTGTTAACTCTAAGTATTGACAGTAGGAAATTGATGGAGTGAGCAGGACTGAAGCCATTTTGGGACCTAAAACCACATGGGCTGTAGGAAAAATTTTTAATAGAATACAGGTTTTTTTTTTCTTAGCTAGCATGCATTTCTCTGAGTTCCCCCTTCCTGTGACAAGATGACATTATTTACATGAATGTGAAGTCGTTTTCCAGCCAGCCAGAGGCTGGAGACTTGCAGACCCTGGCAAGCCAAAGAAGACATAAATAAAGCTATGTTCATTCCACCCCTCCAGCAGGACCTTGAGGTGACAACGACAGTGGGAGCTGGGACCTAATGGAGTCTTGGTGAGACTTTGCACAACAGCAGACCAATTCAGGCTCAGTCTCTGAGGAGGGCATTAGCTCTCCTGCTCTAAGTTATCACAGAGTGGCTGCCATCCCCAAACCATCATCGTCCTTCAAAAACACGGACTCTTGTGCCTCTATACACCTAAGTCTCCCTGGGGCCGCTCGACAGTCTAGGTAGAGAGTTGTGCTCCCAGGGATGGGTAGGGAGAACTGCCCTGACCCAGCAGGAAGCAGCTATAGAGGACTGACAGGATCTAGAGCCTTCAGCACCTCAAAAAGACTTTTGGCAGCAAACTCTCTCAGGGGAGAATTGAGGCAGGACAAGTAGGGACATACCCCAGGGAGGCTGCTCATAAATATTCAGACTGGATCCGCCAGAGTCTGCACAATAGGTGAGACAGGAGGGGTACGGGTCAGCCATTAGGGGTTCCACATGGGACAGGGAGGATGGAGAAGGTCAGGGGTGCATGCGTCACTCTCTGGTGGAGATGCCTGTAAACTCTGGCACAGACCTTCACTTTGTAATTAAGCCCTATCATGTTCTGTTCTCTGTCTCTCTCTGCCTTTCCCTTTGCTGGTCCAGTCCATGAAAGATTCTTCTTTCATGGATCAAGAACCTGGATATGCTGTCCAGTAACAAAATCACGTTGGCTCTTTGTTTATGCTGATCCATGAGACCATAAATGAGAGTAATGACTCGGTCAGCTTTTTAAAGCAGACTTCCCACTCAGATAGTTAACAGAGTCCCCTTGGCTTCTGTGGTTTCACATGCTGTATTTGATGTCACTAGAGTATATATTCTGTTGGGAGTTTCTTTCCTGGGTAGACATCACCACATCACTAATTTTCTCTGAATAGAGAAAGTAAAATGAAAATACAAAGCTGAAAAAAAGGAAATTTCAAAATGAGAGTTAAACTCAAAATGCTCCTTTGGAACTGTCCCAGTTATATGCCAATTTAATCTCAGCCATAAGCTTATTCAAAACCACAGATACCAAACATTTTTAGATTTCACAACAGACTCTATATATCATCTACCAAAAGCAAGGATGGAGTGTCAGAAAATATTTCACAATAACTTCGAAGCAACTTGACAAAGCAAACAGGAAAAATTAAGAAGCAACAGCATCACATAATCAGCCAAATATACTTGGAATTAGTCAACAAGGAAGAAGCACTTTCTGAAACAAATGCTTAAAACCAACTGTAACTGTGAAAGACAGGGATTCAAATACATGTGGCAACTAATGGAACAGCCACAAACCCTCAAATGGCCTTGGCGTACTTGAGAAAAGGACTGTAGCTGCTTCTCAAGCTTTTCCAATCCACTGGGCACACATACAGCAATCACTGTGTAAGGACATCTCCCAGTAAGCAATACAGCAGCAGCTACATACAGATTCTTTGAAGATCTCCCACCTCGTCGTTCTCTGTAGCGAAGTCTGACTTTGCAGATTCAGGGACAGAGGTAACCACTTCAAATCTTAAGGAAAAAAATCTCAAAGCCATACTTATAAAGTAAATAAGAAAGGTAGAAGCCTAATTTTTTGAGATTCAGAAAACTTGGATTTTACGCTGCGTCTTTGTTCTTCAGAAATGTCTTGGTCCTTTGTGTTTCTAATATAAGTTTTAGGATTAACTTGTCAGTGCACACACATGTGCACACACATATATAAATACATACAACGTATTGGATTACATCAACTTATAAATCATTACGGCGAGAAATGGTATCTACAGTATTGACTCTTCCGGTTCATGCACATGCTGTATCCTCTCCCTCATTTATTAGGAGATTTGTTCTTTTATCTCTGATGATTATAGTTTTCTGTATAAAGATCTCACACATTATTTGTGAGATTTATTCTTAAATATGAATGTTTTTATGCCTTGTAAAAGAACTATTTTTAAAATTTATCTTTCTGGGTGTTTGTGACTGGTATTATAAATACAATTAATTTTTGTCAATATTGACTTTGTATCCAGCTCTGTTAAATTCACTTATAAATTTTAATAATTTAGTTATAATTATTTTAAAATTTCTATAGATAAAATCATGCCATCTGAAATCCCAAATATTATATTTTTATTTCTTTTTCTTTATCATATTGATGATGATTTCTCATACAACATTAGATAATCCCATTATAACTGAATTGTTAGATTTTATAATTTATAACAATTTATACTTGTTAGATTTTATTCACTGGACCTCAAATCCAGCCTATCAAGAGAGATGCCTTTTTAAAATTATCTTTCTCCAAAAAATTATGATTGATCTGTAATGGCTCTGTTACTGAAGAAATCAATCAAAGTACAGGTGTCTGGATTTCTTACAGCAACCAACTTAAAGTAAAATGACTCAGGCATAAACTTTACTAGGAGATGGAGGGATTATGCAAATAATTTTTATGTCTAAAAATATATAGAAGATAAAACAAATTTTAGTCATGGCATTGCTGAGTTTACATTTTATTTTTTCTTGTTAAGAATTCACAGAGCTTTAATGTTGAATTTATCTTTATCCTGTCCTTTAAGTAGTCAAGCATAAATTGACATTATTATTCCCTACTTGGTTATAAACAAAGTGAAGCCTAGAGACACTGACATTTTTTAAACTGGCAACAAAGGCAGCATAGAACACAGGATTTCTGAATCTCAGAAAATTAGGCTTCTCTTTTCCAAATTCTTTCACCGTGTAGCTTTAAGATTATTCCTTTAAAGATTTGCAATAGTTACCTGTCTATGAGTCTGCAAAGTCAATATCTCACTGTCTTAATTAATGTTTCTTTTTAGTAAGTCTTGATACACAGTTGAGTAAGTCTGGAGAAGGTTTAGGCAACAAGTTCTCCCTGCTCCAGGATTTAGACCCTGCCTTGAAACTTGGTCCTGACTTGGGTGTAGGAGGGTGAATGGGGGAGAGGAGGGTGCAGAGACCTTCCTCAGGGATCCATCAACATCTCAGATTTCTTTGCTTCTCCTCTTACTCATTTTCTTTTCCAGCCAAGAGACACTTAACCTAGTCTCCAGAATAGAAAACCTGTGCCCTTTGACTAATAATATATTCTTCCAAGTTCATTTTTATGTTCTGGGTTTTTCCCTATACTCCTGAGAGGTGGGCTGTTGAAATCCAAAAGCCCCAAGACTTACTTCTGCTTTCTGTTGCATCATCCTTCCCCTGAGATAAGGAATTATTATGATCAAATTGGTGAAGGACAAAAATTATAAAGAAATGTTGAAGAGAAAACTTTAAATCATATCTCAAAATGTTATCCTACCCAATTTGTCTAGAGTTCAAAAGATAAATATAGATCAAAGATAAACATCAGAAAGGCATGAGCAAATTGATGATAATTTACAGTAAAATATAGGAAAAGGATTGTTGTAAATGACATAAACTAAAATTAAGTCACTTTGTCTGAAAGCTCATTTACTATAATTTGCTCGTCACTAGCCCAGGAAAGTTTTCCATCAGGGCAAGTGAAAATAACTATGTCAGGGCTTGTCTCCATCTCTCAAATGTATTATTCTATAAACTTCTTACCTAGTTAGTATGGAACTCTCCTGGGCTGAAATTAATGAAGATGACAGTGGTTTTTTAATGAATACCTGGTGACCTCCTTTTTAGAATTCCTGTTATAATCAAATCATCTAAGATTGACAATTGTTATTTTGAAATGTTATGTTTAAATAGATAAAAATGAGAAAACAAATAAGAAATTGTGCTTTTTAATATGATTTATGCTCCCTTTTAGGGTATACACACAATTAGGTTAATAGTTTTCAAAATTTTAAAATTATTTTTAAATAATTCATATTTAAGTAAATTCATATAAATAAATAAATTCTTGTATAAAGAATTTTCTCAGAAACAAATAACAGTGAAAAGCTAGTTTTAATACCTGGGAAATGTCTATACTTTTGCCCTTTCTTCTTACAAGCAATCACCAAAAGCACTTGTACTGTTTTCTAGGCTATTAATCCCTGTTATAAACAAAACTACATTGTACCGTTTCTGTGCTGGCTACTCTATTGTCTGTATTTTTGCCCTCAGATTATAGATCCAACTACTTACCAAATATCCTTGACTGACCACCTACTCAGGTGCCCAAGACCTGAGTATTACTCTTGCATCCTCTCTTTCACTCTTCACATACATATTGCCAAAACTTCTTTGTTCGTAACTATACTTGAATCTCTTCGTTTTTCTCCTTACCTACCATCAATACCAAGATAATTACCGTAAAGGGTCTAAAAAACTACAAAAGATACCTGTTTTGTCATCCTCTATTCTATTATCCACTATACAACCGTCAGGGTCTTTCTAAATTGCAAATCTGATCACTCCACTCACTTGCTTAAAAAGTTTCAATTGCATCTTATTGTAACGTTTGCCAAAACACCACCTTGGGTGCTGGCCACTCAAAGCAGAATTAGCTATTCTTTATGAATTTCCCTTCTTATAGTCAATTATAATTTTTTGGGTTTTTTCTCCCTCTCTATAAGGGAAGAAGCTGTGTTTTTCTTGTTTATTATTCTATCTCCAATGGCTAGGGCATAAGCTCAAAAATGGTTTTAAGTTAATTACAGACTGGACAAATAAATTTCTCAAAAGCAGTGACAGAATCATAAATTCTTTTCTATTATCAGTAAAATAGCATAGAATGACCCAGTTGTTGAGTAGAATTAAGTCACTCTGGGTCTTCCTGGAGCTTATTGGCCTCATTGTTTCCAGAACTATGAGCTTTAATTTGTCTTAACCAAAAAGACTTTCATTAACAGGGGCTCTCTCACTTAACCTGCTTTTCTAACACTCACTGTCTAGTCTCCCACTAACTCTACTGCAAAGAGGAGCCACACTTCTACCCATGAGGCTGACAAGAGGTCTTGGCTGCGTTCTGCATGCCCTCATAGGCGACATGGACACTTGTGATCGCGTGCCTTTTAGTGAGAGCACAGTTTATCTTTGCCCAGAGACCTCTCTGCCCTTACTTTTTGAAGAAAATTGCTTTCTGCTTCTTCTGTCTTCAAATCAATAGCTTAGCTGAAAGTCATAAAATTTATATTTTTCTGTTTCCCCAGTAACCATCAGGAGTAAAATTATGTGCTTCTCTTCCTTTTGATATAAATCTTTGAAGACTAGAAAATACATGTCCAAGTTACATCAGAGCATAATTTTGAAAACATATCAAAAGAACAAAATGCTTTTTAAAAAACATACATATAAAGCAATATATTCATAAATAGTCATCTCAGAATCTCAGCTCTCAGCGAGGTAAACTTCCACCCTCATAAATGTAGTATCAACCCCAGTTTAGATACAAATAAACTGAACCTCGGAAAAGACACATGAATACAAGACTTGATGGGCAACTGTGACCTCTACTTCCCCAGAAATCTTGCAATAACCAACATGGCCACATGCGACTTACAGTAATAGACATTTACCAGGAATGAGTCTAATGGACTAAAATGTTATCAATACAAATACCACTATCCAGAAATAAATATCTAGACTTTTTTTAAAAGTACCAATGAATTTTATTGCATTTTTTTCATTTTAGAAATATGAGTCTCATCCTCCAGAAAAAAAGTAAGCTAAGAAGAAAGCAAGCCTAAATGAGCAAGCTATGACAATGCTTCAGTTAAATAAGTAAGAGTAGAGGTCAAAGGAAGGGGAACCCCCATTTGAATTGGGGAGACTGAGAGAGAGACCATAAGAGGAGGGGAGAGAAGCAGAACTGCAGGAGGGTTCATGAGAGCAGGTACTGCTTGCTAGGCCACTACTTCTGTTCTGTTAGCCCCTTTTCTGCTCGGC
>NW_007730218.1:178345-185128 GCF_000696425.1 Galeopterus variegatus
GAGGCTGGAGACTTGCAGACCCTGGCAAGCCAAAGAAGACATAAATAAAGCTATGTTCATTCCACCCCTCCAGCAGGACCTTGAGGTGACAACGACAGTGGGAGCTGGGACCTAATGGAGTCTTGGTGAGACTTTGCACAACAGCAGACCAATTCAGGCTCAGTCTCTGAGGAGGGCATTAGCTCTCCTGCTCTAAGTTATCACAGAGTGGCTGCCATCCCCAAACCATCATCGTCCTTCAAAAACACGGACTCTTGTGCCTCTATACACCTAAGTCTCCCTGGGGCCGCTCGACAGTCTAGGTAGAGAGTTGTGCTCCCAGGGATGGGTAGGGAGAACTGCCCTGACCCAGCAGGAAGCAGCTATAGAGGACTGACAGGATCTAGAGCCTTCAGCACCTCAAAAAGACTTTTGGCAGCAAACTCTCTCAGGGGAGAATTGAGGCAGGACAAGTAGGGACATACCCCAGGGAGGCTGCTCATAAATATTCAGACTGGATCCGCCAGAGTCTGCACAATAGGTGAGACAGGAGGGGTACGGGTCAGCCATTAGGGGTTCCACATGGGACAGGGAGGATGGAGAAGGTCAGGGGTGCATGCGTCACTCTCTGGTGGAGATGCCTGTAAACTCTGGCACAGACCTTCACTTTGTAATTAAGCCCTATCATGTTCTGTTCTCTGTCTCTCTCTGCCTTTCCCTTTGCTGGTCCAGTCCATGAAAGATTCTTCTTTCATGGATCAAGAACCTGGATATGCTGTCCAGTAACAAAATCACGTTGGCTCTTTGTTTATGCTGATCCATGAGACCATAAATGAGAGTAATGACTCGGTCAGCTTTTTAAAGCAGACTTCCCACTCAGATAGTTAACAGAGTCCCCTTGGCTTCTGTGGTTTCACATGCTGTATTTGATGTCACTAGAGTATATATTCTGTTGGGAGTTTCTTTCCTGGGTAGACATCACCACATCACTAATTTTCTCTGAATAGAGAAAGTAAAATGAAAATACAAAGCTGAAAAAAAGGAAATTTCAAAATGAGAGTTAAACTCAAAATGCTCCTTTGGAACTGTCCCAGTTATATGCCAATTTAATCTCAGCCATAAGCTTATTCAAAACCACAGATACCAAACATTTTTAGATTTCACAACAGACTCTATATATCATCTACCAAAAGCAAGGATGGAGTGTCAGAAAATATTTCACAATAACTTCGAAGCAACTTGACAAAGCAAACAGGAAAAATTAAGAAGCAACAGCATCACATAATCAGCCAAATATACTTGGAATTAGTCAACAAGGAAGAAGCACTTTCTGAAACAAATGCTTAAAACCAACTGTAACTGTGAAAGACAGGGATTCAAATACATGTGGCAACTAATGGAACAGCCACAAACCCTCAAATGGCCTTGGCGTACTTGAGAAAAGGACTGTAGCTGCTTCTCAAGCTTTTCCAATCCACTGGGCACACATACAGCAATCACTGTGTAAGGACATCTCCCAGTAAGCAATACAGCAGCAGCTACATACAGATTCTTTGAAGATCTCCCACCTCGTCGTTCTCTGTAGCGAAGTCTGACTTTGCAGATTCAGGGACAGAGGTAACCACTTCAAATCTTAAGGAAAAAAATCTCAAAGCCATACTTATAAAGTAAATAAGAAAGGTAGAAGCCTAATTTTTTGAGATTCAGAAAACTTGGATTTTATGCTGCATCTTTGTTCTTCAGAAATGTCTTGGTCCTTTGTGTTTCTAATATAAGTTTTAGGATTAACTTGTCAGTGCACACACATGTGCACACACATACTTATAAAGTAAATAAGAAAGGTAGAAGCCTAATTTTTTGAGATTCAGAAAACTTGGATTTTACGCTGCGTCTTTGTTCTTCAGAAATGTCTTGGTCCTTTGTGTTTCTAATATAAGTTTTAGGATTAACTTGTCAGTGCACACACATGTGCACACACATACATAAATACATACAACGTATTGGATTACATCAACTTATAAATCATTACGGCGAGAAATGGTATCTACAGTATTGACTCTTCCGGTTCATGCACATGCTGTATCCTCTCCCTCATTTATTAGGAGATTTGTTCTTTTATCTCTGATGATTATAGTTTTCTGTATAAAGATCTCACACATTATTTGTGAGATTTATTCTTAAATATGAATGTTTTTATGCCTTGTAAAAGAACTATTTTTAAAATTTATCTTTCTGGGTGTTTGTGACTGGTATTATAAATACAATTAATTTTTGTCAATATTGACTTTGTATCCAGCTCTGTTAAATTCACTTATAAATTTTAATAATTTAGTTATAATTATTTTAAAATTTCTATAGATAAAATCATGCCATCTGAAATCCCAAATATTATATTTTTATTTCTTTTTCTTTATCATATTGATGATGATTTCTCATACAACATTAGATAATCCCATTATAACTGAATTGTTAGATTTTATAATTTATAACAATTTATACTTGTTAGATTTTATTCACTGGACCTCAAATCCAGCCTATCAAGAGAGATGCCTTTTTAAAATTATCTTTCTCCAAAAAATTATGATTGATCTGTAATGGCTCTGTTACTGAAGAAATCAATCAAAGTACAGGTGTCTGGATTTCTTACAGCAACCAACTTAAAGTAAAATGACTCAGGCATAAACTTTACTAGGAGATGGAGGGATTATGCAAATAATTTTTATGTCTAAAAATATATAGAAGATAAAACAAATTTTAGTCATGGCATTGCTGAGTTTACATTTTATTTTTTCTTGTTAAGAATTCACAGAGCTTTAATGTTGAATTTATCTTTATCCTGTCCTTTAAGTAGTCAAGCATAAATTGACATTATTATTCCCTACTTGGTTATAAACAAAGTGAAGCCTAGAGACACTGACATTTTTTAAACTGGCAACAAAGGCAGCATAGAACACAGGATTTCTGAATCTCAGAAAATTAGGCTTCTCTTTTCCAAATTCTTTCACCGTGTAGCTTTAAGATTATTCCTTTAAAGATTTGCAATAGTTACCTGTCTATGAGTCTGCAAAGTCAATATCTCACTGTCTTAATTAATGTTTCTTTTTAGTAAGTCTTGATACACAGTTGAGTAAGTCTGGAGAAGGTTTAGGCAACAAGTTCTCCCTGCTCCAGGATTTAGACCCTGCCTTGAAACTTGGTCCTGACTTGGGTGTAGGAGGGTGAATGGGGGAGAGGAGGGTGCAGAGACCTTCCTCAGGGATCCATCAACATCTCAGATTTCTTTGCTTCTCCTCTTACTCATTTTCTTTTCCAGCCAAGAGACACTTAACCTAGTCTCCAGAATAGAAAACCTGTGCCCTTTGACTAATAATATATTCTTCCAAGTTCATTTTTATGTTCTGGGTTTTTCCCTATACTCCTGAGAGGTGGGCTGTTGAAATCCAAAAGCCCCAAGACTTACTTCTGCTTTCTGTTGCATCATCCTTCCCCTGAGATAAGGAATTATTATGATCAAATTGGTGAAGGACAAAAATTATAAAGAAATGTTGAAGAGAAAACTTTAAATCATATCTCAAAATGTTATCCTACCCAATTTGTCTAGAGTTCAAAAGATAAATATAGATCAAAGATAAACATCAGAAAGGCATGAGCAAATTGATGATAATTTACAGTAAAATATAGGAAAAGGATTGTTGTAAATGACATAAACTAAAATTAAGTCACTTTGTCTGAAAGCTCATTTACTATAATTTGCTCGTCACTAGCCCAGGAAAGTTTTCCATCAGGGCAAGTGAAAATAACTATGTCAGGGCTTGTCTCCATCTCTCAAATGTATTATTCTATAAACTTCTTACCTAGTTAGTATGGAACTCTCCTGGGCTGAAATTAATGAAGATGACAGTGGTTTTTTAATGAATACCTGGTGACCTCCTTTTTAGAATTCCTGTTATAATCAAATCATCTAAGATTGACAATTGTTATTTTGAAATGTTATGTTTAAATAGATAAAAATGAGAAAACAAATAAGAAATTGTGCTTTTTAATATGATTTATGCTCCCTTTTAGGGTATACACACAATTAGGTTAATAGTTTTCAAAAATTTTAAATTATTTTTAAATAATTCATATTTAAGTAAATTCATATAAATAAATAAATTCTTGTATAAAGTAAGTAAATTCATATAAATAAATAAATTCTTGTATAAAGAATTTTCTCAGAAACAAATAACAGTGAAAAGCTAGTTTTAATACCTGGGAAATGTCTATACATTTGCCCTTTCTTCTTACAAGCAATCACCAAAAGCACTTGTACTGTTTCGAATTTTCTCAGAAACAAATAACAGTGAAAAGCTAGTTTTAATACCTGGGAAATGTCTATACTTTTGCCCTTTCTTCTTACAAGCAATCACCAAAAGCACTTGTACTGTTTTCTAGGCTATTAATCCCTGTTATAAACAAAACTACATTGTACCGTTTCTGTGCTGGCTACTCTATTGTCTGTATTTTTGCCCTCAGATTATAGATCCAACTACTTACCAAATATCCTTGACTGACCACCTACTCAGGTGCCCAAGACCTGAGTATTACTCTTGCATCCTCTCTTTCACTCTTCACATACATATTACCAAAACTTCTTTGTTCGTAACTATACTTGAATCTCTTTGTTTTTCTCCTTACCTACCATCAATACCAAGATAATTACCGTAAAGGGTCTAAAAAACTACAAAATATATCTGTTTTGTCATCCTCTATTCTATTATCCACTATACAACCGTCAGGGTCTTTCTAAATTGCAAATCTGATCACTCCACTCACTTGCTTAAAAAGTTTCAATTGCATCTTATTGTAACGTTTGCCAAAACACCACCTTGGGTGCCGGCCACTCAAAGCAGAATTAGCTATTCTTTATGAATTTCCCTTCTTATAATCAATTATAATTTTTTGGTTTTTTTCTCCCTCTGTCAGGTGCCCAAGACCTGAGTATTACTCTTGCATCCTCTCTTTCACTCTTCACATACATATTGCCAAAACTTCTTTGTTCGTAACTATACTTGAATCTCTTCGTTTTTCTCCTTACCTACCATCAATACCAAGATAATTACCGTAAAGGGTCTAAAAAACTACAAAAGATACCTGTTTTGTCATCCTCTATTCTATTATCCACTATACAACCGTCAGGGTCTTTCTAAATTGCAAATCTGATCACTCCACTCACTTGCTTAAAAAGTTTCAATTGCATCTTATTGTAACGTTTGCCAAAACACCACCTTGGGTGCTGGCCACTCAAAGCAGAATTAGCTATTCTTTATGAATTTCCCTTCTTATAGTCAATTATAATTTTTTGGGTTTTTTCTCCCTCTCTATAAGGGAAGAAGCTGTGTTTTTCTTGTTTATTATTCTATCTCCAATGGCTAGGGCATAAGCTCAAAAATGGTTTTAAGTTAATTACAGACTGGACAAATAAATTTCTCAAAAGCAGTGACAGAATCATAAATTCTTTTCTATTATCAGTAAAATAGCATAGAATGACCCAGTTGTTGAGTAGAATTAAGTCACTCTGGGTCTTCCTGGAGCTTATTGGCCTCATTGTTTCCAGAACTATGAGCTTTAATTTGTCTTAACCAAAAAGACTTTCATTAACAGGGGCTCTCTCACTTAACCTGCTTTTCTAACACTCACTGTCTAGTCTCCCACTAACTCTACTGCAAAGAGGAGCCACACTTCTACCCATGAGGCTGACAAGAGGTCTTGGCTGCGTTCTGCATGCCCTCATAGGCGACATGGACACTTGTGATCGCGTGCCTTTTAGTGAGAGCACAGTTTATCTTTGCCCGGAGACCTCTCTGCCCTTACTTTTTGAAGAAAATTGCTTTCTGCTTCTTCTGTCTTCAAATCAATAGCTTAGCTGAAAGTCATAAAATTTATATTTTTCTGTTTCCCCAGTAACCATCAGGAGTAAAATTATGTGCTTCTCTTCCTTTTGATATAAATCTTTGAAGACTAGAAAATACATGTCCAAGTTACATCAGAGCATAATTTTGAAAACATATCAAAAGAACAAAATGCTTTTTAAAAAACATACATATAAAGCAATATATTCATAAATAGTCATCTCAGAATCTCAGCTCTCAGCGAGGTAAACTTCCACCCTCATAAATGTAGTATCAACCCCAGTTTAGATACAAATAAACTGAACCTCGGAAAAGACACATGAATACAAGACTTGATGGGCAACTGTGACCTCTACTTCCCCAGAAATCTTGCAATAACCAACATGACCACATGCGACTTACAGTAATAGACATTTACCAGGAATGAGTCTAATGGACTAAAATGTTATCAATACAAATACCACTATCCAGAAATAAATATCTAGACTTTTTTTAAAAGTACCAATGAATTTTATTGCATTTTTTTCATTTTAGAAATATGAGTCTCATCCTCCAGAAAAAAAGTAAGCTAAGAAGAAAGCAAGCCTAAATGAGCAAGCTATGACAATGCTTCAGTTAAATAAGTAAGAGTAGAGGTCAAAGGAAGGGGAACCCCCATTTGAATTGGGGAGACTGAGAGAGAGACCATAAGAGGAGGGGAGAGAAGCAGAACTGCAGGAGGGTTCATGAGAGCAGGTACTGCTTGCTAGGCCACTACTTCTGTTCTGTTAGCCCCTTTTCTGCTCGGCATGGTGCCCTCTAGTTACTTTTTAAATTCAGCACCTTCCTTTATCCACCATTTTCATCTGGCTGTAACTATTTTTCTGTTATCAGCATCTTTGTTGCCTCAGATGGTGCTTCTTGGTGTCCTGGA
>NW_007730218.1:186563-189773 GCF_000696425.1 Galeopterus variegatus
AGCACAAAACGGTAATAGAAACTTTTTGTGCAGGAGTTTGTAAAGTGATATTGTACCGTTCCTGCTTTGGAATGTGTATTTGTGACATTTTGATTCTATGCTTATTTTTGTTAAAGGTGGAAAAAAGAAGTAAAATAAAAACAATAAACCTGGTACACCCATGATGGATGAGGCTCTCCACACCAAACAGTTTGAGAGATTCAGTGATAAATGTCTCTTTCTTTGCCTTACTCACACTGCACAGCAAAGTCACAGTTCTCTCCTACTATGAACATTCTGCTATGGAGAAAGGACCTTCTTACTTAAAATTGAGAAGACTTCAGCCAATAACTTTTTTTTTTTTTTTTGAGTCTCAGGATCACTGAATTGTTTAATAGTATATCAGCACCGCATATGAGGAGATAGAACTTCAGAAAAAGCATGGCTAGCAACTAAGAAAGGTGTCATATACCAACTGGTCACCTGTGCTCAGTTAGTTTATGTCTGATTTACAAAAAGTGTATCCTTTTTATTCACAATATGAGTGATTAAATGACATGTCAAAATCAGTCATAAATTAAGATTTCTATTTGTTTAGGTCATATCTAATGATTGCTTGGGCTCTCCCAACTAACCATGGTGTTTCTGAAAGCATCTGTTGTTTTCTACCATACTCAAAAAGACTTTCTCTGATGACTACAAAGGGAATACTTCTTTATGGCAACTGCTTCTCATAACTGTCCATCAGTATTTTGAATGTTGATTTGATATGTGGTAGGAATTTGTCATGCCCAGAATGGCATTTAGGAAATTGCTTTTTGTTGCAAACAACTGTTTATGGTAAGGTGGTGTAGGAAAGACCACAATAATGAATTTAAAGAGTAAGTTGGGATGGACTGCAGATTACATTTTTTACATTGTAATTTAAAATGCCTAGTCTTTTGGAACTTGTCTGGTTAGAAATATGTTTAAATAGATTTTTTTTCACTTTTTAAAATATTTGTCTTAAACTATTTAAGATGAGGAAAAAAATCAAAGCTTTATTAACTATAACTGTATTTTTTCTGTTATACTATCTTGGGATCTATTTTCATTTTGTAGAAATTTGGAGTTTATTCCATGTTACTGAGAATATTCTTATGTGGGGGAACAAGCTCATAAGGACCTATGTATGACAGTTTCTCTGATATTTGTGACCTAAAGCAGAAGTTCGGAAACTTCGAGTGGCCAATACTCTAAGAATATTTTTTTTTCATTTTTAACGGTTTGTTAAAAAAAAAAAGAAGAATATGTGACCGAAATCTCATACATGGCCACAAACCCTGTAATATTTACTATCTGTCCCTTTACCAAAAAAAAAATGTTGGCCAACTCCTAATCTTCAGGGAACCACTAGAGGTATGTAAAAATATTTCTCCAAATTTGTCTGAGTCATAGTAACGCAATGTTAGAAAATATCTTAGATGTAATTGACTCCTATTCATACACAGATGTGTGCTCCTCCCCGAGTGGGTGGATTCTATTCACATTGCTAGTTAGGTTGTTTACACAAGTGACAACAAAGGGAATCTATAATACCTACACTGGGATGTATCATGACTAAAATCTCCCAATTTACCAAGATAGGCCTTCTGTATTACGAGGAGGGTAGAAAATGAAAATCATATGTTACACTGTTATGGAAACTGGACCAAGAAGCAGTTGGCACTCAGAGGGTTGGAAAGTCAGGTATTTTATTACGCCGGTGGACCCAGACAACCTAATGCTTAGAAATCTGGACCCTGAGCTCAGGTCTCACAAAGTTTTTATAAGCAACTCTTCCAGGGTTTTTACATTTTTTTTTTTCTTTTCTCAGCATTCTCTAGGCTAGCATATGTGGTCTGTGCAGATAAGTGAGCTCAGTTACAGAAGCCAAAAATACAAGTAGTGATTAAAGTCCAGACTAGTGTAACAAGCAAATATTGTTTCAAAGACAAAATATTATTTCAAGGACAAAACAGGCTTATGAGAAAATTGTTTTGGCATTTTTCCCAACAATACCACATAACACTTCATTGTGTGTAAGTCACTGACTGGATTATACCAGGGAGAGTTGTCCCTGGGCAGCGCAGGGCAGGCAGGCTCCAAATGTTCATCTCTTTTCCTTCATCCACTCAGCTCACGACCTCAGCAAACTTCAACTACCGACCATAACACTCTTTCCTGATGACCCTGGACATATCCTTTTCAACTTTCTGCACACCTTCGCCTGATGGTTGATCACCATCAGTTAAGCACAGTTGTCAGCTAACAGCGAGAGCTCTTTGCCACGTTGGCACCTGAAAGACTAAGTAGAGAGAAAAGTGGGGAGTTGGAGAGGAGGAAGCATCAGGTGGTTGGGATGGAGAAAGGGGAAACCAGAGGGTAGAGATCTCCAGGGAGGATAAGGAAGTGAGAAAAAATGTAAACGACTTTGAGTGCAATAAATTACCTTCTCCTTTTTGGCAAGAACTGCCAAGTACTTCAGAGTTAGGTTTTAAGAATAGAATAGGCACCTACCAAATGGCTGCCTGACTTTAAGTTTCTGAAAGGCAGAAAATGGATCAGAAATAGTTTCAAGACTCAAAATTTGAGGCTAGCAATGAGCTAAAGAAGGGAAGGACAGGTCTGAGGGGATTTATGTGTGTGTGTGTGTACTTGTGTTCCCTGAAGATTAGCCTTAGTTAAAGTGTAAGCTATAGTCCTCAGGAAAAATGCATTCATGTTCAGTGTACATCCTTAAGGGAATTGAAATCCAAGGTATTCAGTAGGATCCTAGAATGTTAGGATGCAGTAAAGTCAGAATAAAAAATCAAAAGGACCCAAATGTGTCAACTGCCAAGGAGAGGGCAATATCGTCAACCTTTGTGGATGAATTCAATAGTTTAGAAAGTTTGAGTCTATTCAATTGAGGATACTCTGTGGGAGTCATATATGAAATAATGAATACCTGTACTGCCTAGCAATTTTTCTTTGTTAATTTAATATTTTAATTTAGAGCATTTGTCATAATTTAGAACTGTAAACTTTTTAAATTTAAAATTAGCATATTCTTTTTGTTCAGAATTATGAATGATTGAACATCATGTCAAAATCAGCCTTAAATAAAGATTACTATTTGTTCAGTCCCTATCTTATGAATGCTTGGGCTCTACCAACTAACCATGGTGTTTCTGAAAGCATCTTGTATTTTCTCATCCCTACTGAACAATG
>NW_007730218.1:190654-191641 GCF_000696425.1 Galeopterus variegatus
AAAGTCAGAATGAAAAATCAAAAGGACCCAAATGTGTCAACTGCCAAGGAGAGGGCAATATCGTCAACCTTTGTGGATGAATTCAATAGTTTAGAAAGTTTGAGTCTATTCAATTGAGGATACTCTGTGGGAGTCATATATGAAATAATGAATACCTGTACTGCCTAGCAATTTTTCTTTGTTAATTTAATATTTTAATTTAGAGCATTTGTCATAATTTAGAACTGTAAACTTTTTAAATTTAAAATTAGCATATTCTTTTTGTTCAGAATTATGAATGATTGAACATCATGTCAAAATCAGCCTTAAATCAAGATTTCTATTTGTTCAGGCCCTATCTAATGAATGCTTGGGCTCCACCAACTAACCATGGTGTTTCTGAAAGCATCTTGTATTTTCTCATCCCTACTGAAAAACGCTTTCTCTGATAATTATAAAGTGAACACTTTTTATGGTACGTATGTGATTCTCCTTACTGCCCATCTGTGTGGTTGGTTTCTGAGACACATCCAGCTACAGAAATGACACATTTCAGGAATCTGTCATAAACCAAATGATTGCAGAGGTTTAGCTGAGATATAATTTAAAGGTTTCTCCTCAACATTTCCTTATAATTTTTGCTCTTCCTCCGAAGTAGAAAGTGATCTCACTGACAATCCAGTCCTGCCTGCCCAGATCGTAGCTAAGCTCCAGGTTCAAGGATTGAGACAGAGCCCAAGCATGTCCACCCAGCCCTGCTGATTCAACATCCCTTCTATTACACCCTGTAGTCTCTGTGTCACCAAGATGTGCAGACCTCTTCCTTCCCCACAGAAATGTTCAAGCTGTCTAGCAAGTAACGTTTCTGAGCATTCCTTATGCAGCATGGAAATTCCATTGTCAGTTCTCAACAAAGCCATCAGACTCACCCATAAGAGAGTTTCAAAGCATATTTTATTTTAAATCTACTGAATAGTGAATGTTATGCTAGCTGATGTAGGATGAAAC
>NW_007730218.1:192289-196203 GCF_000696425.1 Galeopterus variegatus
GAAAATATTTCTGAGATTAAACCTGCTGGATGCCAGTGTGTTGTCATCACAGGCTACACCATAGGAATACAGAACTAAGTTCTGATCATTCTCTGGGGGATCCAGAAATACGGCCAAATAGAGATTCTCAGGAACTGCCTTCCAGTCAAGTTTCTGAGGTAAGCACAGCAAAGACATGGCTACCGAGGACCAGTGTTTATGAGGAAGAAAGTGATGATTTTCAAAGAGAAGAGTTAAAAGGTTTGAAAGTTCCTCTCTAAAGAAAATGAACTTAAGTTTCATGACATTGGGTAACCTATCATTGCTATATCTAAAAAATGAAAGACATCGATAATTTTGTTTTTAAAATGGTAGTTGAACACACTTTGGTCATGAAAGAGAAATGCAATGATAATCTAATGAAAACCAAGGCCTTGTAATAACTTTGAAATAGTCCCAAGTACTTCAAAATAACAGCCCTAATATTATTAAAGAGTTCTACTGTAACTTTAAAAAACCTGACAGAAAAGAACCAGGAGGTCCTTTATAGGTGTCCTGGTAAGGTTTTCCAGAAAAAAAATTGATAAAAATGATCCACATCTTTTAAAATATGCAATATGTAGCTCCCAGATACATGCTTTTCAGCTGCTACAGGGTAAGTACTTTGTTTTTCTTATGGTTTGCCTCTACCGCATGCCACAAATCAAAATTTTGCACTATTGGCAAAGCTACTCAAACATAGCAAACCAATTTTAAAGTACATTATATTGCAGCAAAGCAGGTTAGACAAATGATTGCAATTATTTTTCGAAAGGTAAACTCTAAGTTATCCTATGATCGCTTGAACTGAACTGAGAAATGAAATAAATTACTCACCCTTGCAAGGCTGATTGCAAATAACTTAACTTCCTTAGATCTTTATGACCCACGAGGTTTTCTGTTTATATTCCTGACTTTAAGCTAAGTTACCACAGAGACTCTACAAATACAGGTTTGTTTATATGCTTGGAGATACTTAGAGTAGCTCTTTAGGAATCATGAATTTGAAAATATATTATTTCAAGTTGCTGTGCAAGGCTCATGCTGGGTCATTAAAAGAGAAAAAATAAAGCTGTGTGTGTGAATGAGGAAAAAAAAATATTATCTTCCAGACAAATGTCAGCCCCATGGGAAAAAATATCAAGCAATCTTATTTTTAACCAAAATGTCCTAAAAATCTACCAGAAACTATACAATTTTATATAGAGTAGGACTAAAGACACAAATCAGAGTGAGATTAAAGGTTTAAAAATTGATGCGTGCTATTCAGAAATCTCTGACAAATTGAAGACTTTAAGAAAATAAAACTGGCCAAGAATCCTATCCTTTGTTCATATATGTACAAACAGCAACAGTGTGACATGTGATCAGAAATAGAAAAAAAGTCTTCAAGGCAGGGCAGACATAGCTAGTACTGTTACTTACTGTTGGCAGAGAACCAACTTAATGATGTCTTTTAAAAAGTGCAAGTCAACTGAGATAAAAAGATTTCTTATTTATAGTTCCGATGAAGAAAATAGAACAAAGCCCAATACTTTGTCTTAAAAGAATTATTGATTGTAAGTTACCCTTATTTCTTGGATGTGAAGAAATTGCACAGGTATAGTGTGCTAATATTGTGATTCAGAACAAGAAGTGCTGCACATATTTTTATGATGAGCATGGGGAATGAAAAATAGAGAAGAAATCAGGAAAGAGACTACCACGTTCACAAAAATTTATTTTTTTCCACTTGGGCACTCAGACATCTCTTATTTTTCCAGCCTCCCTTTCAGTTGCATGAGGTCATGTGAGTTCTGACCAATGAAATGTGGGCAAAATGATATGTGCCATGTCTAAGCCTGGCTATTACCAAAAGAGGCCTCCTGACAATTCTCTTTGCTGTGTTTTTTCCCTCATCTGTCAGGAAGATGTAGACAATACAGTAGAGGACTTTAAGGTCCTAAGGCAGGCACTGTTTCCTTCATTGAGGAAGCCTTTCTACAGATAACATGTCAACCTAACTAAGTAGTGTGATTAATAATGCAGTTAATTTATATGCTGCCACCAGCTCCTTATTTTGTTGCAGACAGATAACAATTTGTAGACTGTGACACTTTGAGTAGTTACTGCCTGAGGAAGCCAAAGGAAGCTAGATTCCTGAATCACTTCTTAGAACAGATCACCAGACCAATCATAGCTACATGAGGCTGTTGCAGATACAAGAAATAAACTTTATTTCAGATAAGCAACTTACACGATTAATTTTTTAAAAGCACTTAGACTAACTTATTTAATATAGATTGTTAGAAAGAAAAAAGATTCTGTCGTGCTATTTTACCTTCCCGTAATCCTGCTGACTACGTGAATTGTCGAGCTAGGGCTGGGTCTGGAGCTCACAGACCCCTCATGCCCATTGCCCAGACTGGGTCACAAACTCTTCACACCCCAGGCTCGGTCACCAGATCCCTCACACACAGGTCTATGAGCCAGGTAACTGACAAACAGATCCTTGGAAGCTGTTGGTTGGAGAGCCTGGCCATGCGGGCAGACACCTGAGGCAGTAGACACCAGCCAAACCACAGCATTGAGCAGGCACACTAACTCCACCCACCCAACCACCCCCCCACAAATTTCTTACAAAGAATGTGCCGCACCACCCCCAACCAGATAGTGAGGGGGCCTGATTAAATTATTCTATTTTTCCAACAGATTCTACCCTATGAATAGAATCAGCACACAATGTTTTCAGATGATCTTAAAATGTTGACAAAAGTTTAATGAATTCCACAAAGTAAAAATTGAGCAGGTTACATATTCTAACTGTAGAAAATAAACTATTAATTAATAAGATGTTTTAAAGCTTAAGTAAATGAAAGGTAAAAACAAAAATACTATCTTTGATAATAACTCCTTGGCCAAAGAAGAAATTTAAAACTTAAATAGCAAGTACTTAGTATCAAAACTCAGGAGACTGAGGGCGAAGTTGTTCTGACATGCATTTCCAGCCTTCAGCGAAACATGCATAGAACTGAAGACTTTTTTTTTTGTTTGTCTGTTTTTGTTTTTGTTTTTGTGACCGGTAAGGGGATCGCAACCCTCGGCCTGGTGTTGCCCGCACCGTGCTCAGCCAGTGAGCGCACCGGCTATCCCTACATAGGATCCGAACCTGAGTGCGCCATGGGGCTGGCCCTGAAGACGTTTTTTAAAAAGCATACAAACAGGAAAGCAAGAGAGACAAAAACAATACAGATAAAAGGAAAAAATAATTATTATTATCATTAATTTTTTTACATTCTATGATGTTGCCAAGCAGTTGGGAGGGAGGGAGAGAGGGGAAAGGAAAAAGAAATGAGATGGAAGAAGGAGGCAGGAGGAGGAGTGACATTGAGGCCTGTGGCACCCTCCCACATTCCCACAGGGGAGACTGGGAACTTCCAGTGTGGCTTGGTCAATGCTGGGCTGGGTGCTGGTGTCGGGAGAGTGTGGCAAAAGCCCTTGTCTCCCACCTCCCCAGTTCGGGAACCTGGGGCCCTTCTTGCTCCAGCTTGGTGGTCATCACTGGGCTGGTTTCTTGTGTTGTGGGGGCATGACTGAGGCCCTCATCCCCTCACTGCCCTAGCTTGGGAGAACCTGGGTGCTTCCTGAGGCAGCTCAGTGGTCATTGCTGTGGTGGTTGCGCTTGTCCGGGGCGTGCGGCCAAGGCCCGAGGCCACCACCCTTGGGATTGGTTGTGGGTGTCATGCGCATGGCTGAGACCCCTGGCCCTCCCCACTTTCTGGTTTGGTAGCCCAAGAGACTTCTGGTCCTTCTAGGTTTTATAGGTGTTCTTTGATGAAATGAGACTTCTATTAGTTATTATCAAACTTTGTCTCTGGTTGTGGGTACTTTGTTTTTTCTTTCAGTTCTGTGTTGGA
>NW_007730218.1:196681-197708 GCF_000696425.1 Galeopterus variegatus
GATTCCCTGGGGAAGGCTTTTGTGCAGCTCAGGTTTTAATGGTTGACTTTATAGGTACTTCCAGTTCTAGTGAAGTCTGGTGTACCTCGCTCGGTTGTATAGAAACACTGGTCTGGGCATGAGTCTTTTCATCAAACTACACCCCATACAATTCTGTATTCCTGACAAGTCTCCTCTGAGTGGTCCTGCACTGATTGTGGGTCAGATCAGCTGTCCTTGCTGTGCCCCAGTGTTCCCCCAGTGGGCCCGTCTCCCCCACTGCCGGTGCTCCAAACACTTCCCATGGGACAGGCCATGTTCCTGTCCCTTGCAATGACTCACTAGCCTCTGAGTGGCTCCTTTTTTTCATTTGTTGTGGCTTCTTGCTCCTATGTGGGCCTGTGGGAACCTTATTAGTGGTATTGCTGGCCTGGGGGCCACTGTGGCCCTCTTTCTCTCCTGCTGCCTCCAAGTAATTTCATTCAAAAGGCACAGCTGTGGCTTTTGCCAGCTCCTGCTCTGTGCACTCAGCAGCTCCAGCCTGGAAACAGCCAGGATTTGAAATGGTTGGAGCAGTTTTTTTTTTCCCTCTCATCATGGCTTTTCCCACCTTTGTGCACTCTGTAGGTCTCTCTTCCTTTTCCCCTGAGCTCTAGTTGCCCAGCTTGGCTATTGCTTTTTTATAGTTGTAAATTGGTTGATTTGTGGGAGAGAGTGACACGGGAGACTATCTATTCTGCCATCTCTTGACCAGAAGTCAGAAAAAATAATTAATATAATACTTTTTGAAAGAAGAGTTGTAGATTTGTTAAATATAACAATAAATCAGATTTTTACAGTGAAATAATAGTAAAAGCAATAAAATAGATTAAATAAACTCTAAGCAAGTCTAATCAAGGAAATAACTTATAAATACATAAAATATAGAAGAAAATAGTAAGAAATTATTTAATTTTGGAGAATATATAAATTCCCAAAATTAACTCAAAAAGAAGTTTATATCTTCTTTTCTTTTATCTTTATAAAAGAAAAATAATTATGGATATAT
>NW_007730218.1:199265-200730 GCF_000696425.1 Galeopterus variegatus
CACAGATACAATAATATTGGTAAAGCAATTTCACAGAATTCTTAGCCCCAACAAATCAAGTATGTATAATGTTTTAAAATTGAATCAGAACACAACTAACTTGATAAAGTAAACTGATACTAATATACAGAGATTTTCCACTTGCTTTAAATTTTCCATATATTATTTATAAAAATTGACCACAGTAGGTCACAAAGAAGCAATTAATAGTTTTTAAAATGTAGAAATTATACGTTTTACTCTCTGACTCCTGTTCTGTTCATTAGAGCTAAATGCATTAACACTGACTTAACACTAAACATAAAATGCCAATTAAACAAAATTTGAAACATATAAAAGAGTCTAAAGAAAACAAAGGCATGTAATTAGAAAAAACAGAAAATTAGATATATAAGCCTAGAAGCTGTCATCAAAGCAAACTTAGGGAAAACTTGGACCTGTATATAAAACCTAATGGCTAGGAATCAAGCACATCTAGCTAATGCTACTAGATGTTTGTTCCAGGTTCTAATGCTTTAATTTACTTACTTGGAAATAATATAATAGTAACTAATTCAAATGGCATTGGTATAAAAAGCATGAAACACACAGTTGGTGATGAGGAAGTGTTTGAAAAGTGGTAGATTAAGGAATAATTTACAATATTATTAAGATTTTCAAACTATTTTTTAAAAAGCTCATTCTTTATGGGACATTTTACAATAATCTTGAATATTTTGGCTCTGGGTAATTCTCATTCTGGAGGAATTAGAAGCTAGAGAGGCAGGTTAGGATAAGCTTTGTAAAATAAGCTAAAGAATTTAGACATTATATTATATGCAAATAGAAATTAACAAACATTTATAAACATGGGAATAATCTGATCACTTTTAGGAAGAAGATATACCTGGTGGTAGAGTGGGAACAGAATAGGAGATGCAAAGACTAGAGGTGAGGTGTTTCAGCAGGACTACTAGGCACTGCTCAAGGAAAAAGACAAAGGTCTGAGCTAGTAAATAATGGAGATGGTGAGTTCTTGAGTCTTTGTTGTCATCTTCATGTTAATCTCAAATTCCCTCATCTGTTAATTAGATTACATGTGAAAAATGTTAGACCAGAATTTCTTCAATTTTCTTCCCTTCAATTTTTATGGAAAGTAAAATTGCAAAGAAGTGATGGTTGCACAACATTGTGAACATGCTAAAAGCTGTGAATTGTATACTTTAAAATGTTGAATTTTATGTTATGTGAATTATATCACAATAAAAAATTTTGGGTGAATAAATAAATAATTACTTAAAGCAAAAATAGTAACAATATACTGTGAAGCTTATAACATGAGTAAAATAGGAGGGGAAAGACAATTATACAATTGAATGGCTCTTACATGATAGACAAAGTGGAATAATATTATTTGCAGACAAACTTTGATAACTTGAATATTTATATTATAAGCTATAGAGCAAAAATAAAAAATAAAACAAAA
>NW_007730218.1:201250-202563 GCF_000696425.1 Galeopterus variegatus
CTTTGATAACTTGAATATTTATATTATAAGCTATAGAGCAAAAATAAAAAATAAAACAAAAGAAAAAACTAATAAGCCAAGAGTGGAGGTAAAATGCTCAATTAATCCAAAAGAAGGTAGAAAAAAAGTTGCATGCATAGTAATGAAGAGCTGATGGAAAAGGGAAAAGAAACAGCATAATAAGAGATTTAAATTCAACCATATTGATATTAATATTACATGTAAATGGTTTAAATACTGTTTAAAAAGGCAGAAATTGACAAACTAGATAAAGACACACTTTATGTTGTTTACAAGAAACACACTTAAATACAAAGATACATATAGAATAAAAATAAAAGTATGAAGTAATCATAATAAAGCAAGAATAGCTGTATAATTATTAGATAAATTTTAGGACATTGAATATTACCTTGAATTTTACTAGAAAACAGAGGCACAGTTCATAATGGCAAAAGATCGATTTGTTGAAAGAACATAATAATAATACTAAATAATATTATGCTACTAATAATACTAAATGTACTTTTACCTAATAACAAAGCTTGGAAATTCATGAAGCAAAAATGATAGAACTGAAGGAGAAAAAAGTAAACTTATAATTATTGTTGATGTTTTTAATACTCCTTTGTTAGAAACTGATAGAATGAGTAGATAGAAAGTCAAGAAGGATACAGAAGACTTGAACAATAATATTAATCAATTCTACCTTAATGTATATTTATAAACCCACCACCTAACAGAACATTCAGCAAGATACATGAAAATTCTTAGCCATAAGTCACAATAAATGGAGCAGGATTAATCTGTTTAAAGTATGTTCTCTCACCATCTCAGAAATAAATCAGGTATCAACAGTAGATATTTCTGAAGGACCTCCAAATATTTAGAAATTGAGTAACACTCTTGTGAAATAATGCATGGACCAATACAGAAATCACAAGGAAAACAGAAAACATTTGGAGTTGAGTAAAAAAGAATCTATGACATATCAAAAAGTGTGAGATGCAGCTAAAGAAAGGAAATTAGAGGGAAATTCATAGCTGTAAAATGCTTATATTAGCAAATGATTAAAATCCTTCTGGTACTTAAACTATATATGTATATATCTCTTATCCACTCATCTGTCTTTTCCATATTAGCATCTTCCTAGGCTACATTTTTGATATTTTTTCCAATTTATCTTCCAGGTCACTAATTCTCTCTTTTGGTGTTTTTTTTTTTTTTTTGGTCTTTTGTCTTTTTCCGTGTCTTTATACTTCAAGACTCAAACACCTACCTCACTTGGCTCTATTCCTTACTCACTGTAGTCT
>NW_007730219.1:0-14740 GCF_000696425.1 Galeopterus variegatus
AAAAGTAAGAAAACATTAAACATACAAAGAGAGAGAATAAAACAGTGATTACCAGGTGCAGAGGGGGTGGGGGAAGAAAATGGAGAGGTGTAGGTCAGAGGACACAAAGTGGTAGATATGTGGAATGAACAAGTCTAGAAATCTAACTATCACTTTTGATTAGTTTATTGAGCTACAAATTCATATAATTTCCTATATTCATAAATATATACACACATGATGATATGTATATACATCTTCACCCTTTTTGTAAGACTTTTCTGAGAAATATACCTTCAGTTCTTCAAAACTCTCTTGCTCTTTCTAGTCTCCAGGCATTTGCACAAGAAGTTCCTCTGCACTCCCTTCTCTGGCTGACCCCTACTTACCCTCGGGGCTCTACTGTCTTTTTCCAATAAGCCCTCTCTGACCCTCTTTTACCACCTGGCTTCACCTTCTCTGTTGTAATTGCCTTATCCTATAGAGTCTCAATTTTATGAGGCAAGTATGTTTATCTTCCTCACTTCTATATCCTCAGTGCCTCACAGAGTGCTTGTCACACATTAAGAGCCCATTAATAATAATTTGTAAAATGAATGACTGATCCGTACTATTTAAGACAACATACTGGATTGCTTGTAACTCTGGCTTAAAGGGAAAAATTGTGCAGTTTAATGTAATCGATTATATCTCAATAAATGTGTTTTTTAAAAATGGAAGAAGTGTACAAATAAATAAACAAACAAATAAATAGGAAAAAATATTCATCCTTATATTTAAATTTGAAAATCATTTTTAGTATTGCATAACTACATAGAGTCAAAATTAGAATCTCTGACTTGTTAGATACACGAAGTCCACAGAATACTTCACAATCTGACTCTCACCCATCTTTCCAATATTTTATCTTAATATTTTCCCACATGGATCCAAAAGAACAATTAGTCTTTCTGAGTTGTCAGCACATCTCTTTCTTTCATATATTATTTTGGGCACATAATTCTAAGAATTGCCTCTTTCCTTTATACTAAACATTACTGTTGAACTCTTGCACTATTAAGTTTGTGAGTGCATATGTCCAAATTCCCAGATGAGTGAAAGCTTCTTGAAGGCAGGGTCTGAATGTTGCTTTATCTTCATACAACCCAGATACACAGCACTCAATTCAGTGCACAATCAATATTTCATTAACTGATTACCTAATTAATGTTTAAAATATATGAATAATGAGTACTGGGTATTTTTATTCTTCAAAAAAGAATTTATTATCTCTTTTCAAATCATAAGTATTAAATTCACTCGTTTATTTACTTCTTTGTAGATCTGCCCACATGCTAAATTTTACTGAATTCTGTATTAGAAAATAAGAGTACTGCTATTCTGAAAACATTAACTTCTGAACCTTTATTTTAGGAGGTCAGATTAAGTTTGGAAAATCCTTAATGCTTCCTGACAGTTCCTAATATCCTTTTATATTATCCACTAAGATGATTAGTGTTAGACTAAAAGAAATCCAATTCTTTTTGCAGTTGTATTTCTCAGATCATGACTGTTATCAGCTATTTTCATGTTGCTTCTGTTTTCTGTATTATTATAATATAAAAACTATTTGGGAGATGCATACTTTGATTATATGACCAAATTATATGATGATATAATTGGATGATGATTGGTGCTCGTCTAAATAAAAAGTCTTTCTGAGTTGTCAGCACATCTCTTTCTTTCATATATTATTTTGGGCACATAATTCTGAGAATTGCCTCTTTCCTTTATACTAAACATTATTGTTGAACTCTTGCACTATTAAGTTTGTGAGTGCGTATGTCCAAATTCCCAGATGAGTGAAAGCTTCTTGAAGGCAGGGTCTGAATGTTGCTTTATCTTCATACAACACAGATACACAGCACTCAATTCAGTGCACAATCAATATTTCATTAACTGATTACCTAATTAATGTTTAAAATATATGAATAATGAGTACTGGGTATTTTTACTCTTCAAAAAAGAATTTATTATCTCTTTTCGAATCATAAGTATTAAATTCACTCAAGTTTATTTACTTCTTTGTAGATCTGCCCACATGCTAAATTTTGCTGAATTCTGTATCAGAAAATAAGAGTACTGCTATTCTGAAAACATTAACTTCTGAACCTTTATTTTAGGAGGTCAGATTAAGTTTGGAAAACCCTTAATGCTTCCTGACAGTTCCTAATATCCTTTTATATTATCCACTAAGATGATTAGTGTTAGACTAAAAGAAATCCAATTCTTTTTGCAGTTGTTTTTCTCAGATCATGACTGTTATCAGCTATTTTCATGTAGCTTCTGTTTTCTGTATTATTATAATATAAAAACTATTTGGGGGATGCATACTTTGATTATATGACCAAATTATATGATGATATAATTGGATGATGATTGGTGCTCGTCTAAATAAAACTCAATTCTTATTGCACTTGTATTTCTCAGAACACGACTATATCTGCTATTTTTATGTTGTTTCTGTTTTCTGTATTATTGTAATATAATAACTGGGAGATGCATATTTGGATGATAATTTGGGATTATTTCTAGGTCTGCAACATAACGAAACTTTGTTGTTAGATTTAAAAAGAGCTGGGAAATCCGGCGAGGCTGTCAACCAGAGCTCCTCAGTTACTTTCCACATGTCATCATCCTGTGACTTTGGCTTCTCACAGCACGGTGGCTGAGTGTTGAAAGGGATTATCCCCAAAGCAAACATTCCAGGAGGACAAGCTCCAGTGTGCAAGTGTTATCAAGTCTTTGAATGCATCAAGCTTGCTAACATCCCACTGGGAAAAGTTAATCACCTGACCAAACCCAGCGTGGATACAGAAAGGATGTGTACTCTGCTGGGAGGCGGTGAAGAAAGTCTACTCCAGCAGGGAGAAGTATGTAATCAGTGACATGGTATAAAGTCGAAGTACATGGTGATAACAAAAAGCATACCATTTTCAGTTATGTTATCATTTTTAAATTCTCTACAGACAATGCCTGGATTACAGGGCAGACTGCCCCCATCCTCTTTGGTACACCAGTGGGACTCCAAACGGCATGAATATTGGAGGCACATTCATTTGGGGCCACTAAAGGAGCAGTCTATCACAATGTGAGAAGTATTTCGAGGCAAAAGTTAATGAGCTTGAGTGTTACTGAAACCCCAAAGGTCCGTTTGCTCACAGCTCAATAGCCAATAAGTGAGAGACAAGTGTTGGTGTAAGGAAAGGCAGCCTTTAATCAGGAAGCCAGAAGCCTGGAGAAATGGTGGACCCATGTCTCAAAGACCATCTCCACCTTTCCTAGATTTGGGTTTTATAGGGACAGGTGGTAGGGGGGCTGATTCATGGTGATCTAAGCAAGGACGTCCAGGTATAATAATAAAATTGCAGATAAACATCAAAGAACTTCTCAGGTGGAAGCTGATTCATGGTGACCATCCTCCATGATGTCAAGTCATGGATTCAGTTCCTGTTAACCTCACAAGTATCTAGTTAGTAAGCTAGTAAAGAATGGCCACATGGGTTAATAACTTCTTCTGTAGTTATTCTGTGCACAATACGAGCCAAAGTCATTATGTTCTAGCAGTCATGTGAACAAGAATCATTGTACTCTAATGTCTAGCTGCAAGCTACGCAGTTGGGGTTACAAGAGTAGGGAAAAAAGTTCTTAATTTAGAAGTTTGACAAAACGGAGTCACTTTTGTTCAGGTTGTTACATGAGCAGTTGATTAAATATAGGGAAGAAGGAGAGAAATATATCAAAACTTAATGTGAAGAGTATCCAGCATGAATACCTTAAGATATTGCCTGATTCTCAAAAATTAAATAAATAATAATAATCCTCAGACCAGGAGTCATGTTAGTAAAATAAGGTATATTTAGTGTAAAATGCTGACAAAATATATAGGTGGAAACTTCCCAAAATGTGTTGATAATATGTCTGGAATTTACGTTAGGGAGGCAAGACTAGAAATATGGCTCATCTGTGTGGAGATATTGAAGCACGGACAGAATGAGATGAAGAAAAGTGAAGAAAGTTGGATCCCTGCATTTAAAATCTAAAAGGAGTTATATTTCAATTCATATACACAACATGTGATGATCAATTTGGGGTAGTGTACCTCACAAATATGTACAATCAATGTGTCAATTTAAAAAGTAAATGATTTTTTTTATAAAAATAAGAGTGTTCATATAGACAAAAGATGTTGTTTCCTTTCTTGATATACTACAATTATTCCATTTCTAGCACACTGATGGAATTCACATTACTGAAATTTATTGGTTTTTCTATACTAGGGTAAATTAAGAACCCTCTAAGAATTTCCCTTTATTTTAAAGTTATTTATTTCAAAAACTTATAATAAACAACAGTGGAAGTGAAAGGGGAAAAAGCTAATAGGAGGAAGATGGGTAGGGAACAAGATCTAGTGAGGAGGTGGTGGAATCAGGAGAAAGAACCAAAGGAGGAGAGAGTTTCAAAAAGAGGGGATAGTTAACTGAGCAAAATGCCAGGGAGAAAATAGGAATAGTTTTGGGGATGTCCCTTTCCACATAAAATTTCAGTTGAACAGCACAGCAGAGTCAGAATGCAAAGGTTAAGGAGGAGGAACAGTGACCATCTCATGATAGTGACAGCACCTGGCCTTGGAGTGGTCACTACATAATTTGTTATGAGCTTTCCATACAATTTCTTATTTAACACAACAATCCTGTGAGGTGGGTCAGTAAGAACCACATCTCATTGTATCAAAAAAATTATCCGAAACTTGGAAAGAAGTAAAAGAGATTACTGGATTATTTTTCAGTGCAGTGCTAGGCTTGATTTTTTAATCATCTGTGCAATTTACAGGTCTCAGAAGCAGAGGTCAACTTGCAGATTTTTGCCCAGTAGAGATGCAAATACTTTCTGTCTGCTGAACAGATAATGTCTGTTGAACATTAACCAGTTTTCTATCTAAAGCAATTTTCTTGTAAAATTCCTCTTAATTTTTCAAATGCTCTGTTGACTGGGTTTAAAACCATACTTGTTCCTTCACTGAAGTGTCCTGGAGGGAGTTCCAGTCAAGGACTGGGGATGCTGGGAGAGGGGGTGCCCCCTAGCCAGGCTCATACAAATATCTGCATTCCTAACCCAGGTGCCTTTATGGTAGGGTAGGGGTGGGGGAAGGGAACCTTGCCTGGAGGGAGTTCCAGTCAAGGACTGGGGATGCTGGGAGAGGGGGTGCCCCCTAGCCAGGCTCATACATATATCTGCATTCCTAACCCAGGTGCCTTTATGGTAGGGTAGGGGTGGGGGAAGGGAACCTTGGCTATGGAACTTGTCTCCACCTGCAGTACATCTCCACCCCTAGCCTTTCTCCTTCTATCTTCCCTCAGTGTCTGGGGTTCATAAAAGCACAAGGGACTGATGATTTTAGATTTCACATGTAAGTGAAATCACATAGTATTTGTCCTACCGTGTCTGGCTTATTTCACTTAGCATAATGTACTCCAGTTTCATCTATGTTGTCACAAATGGCAGGATCTCCTTCCTTTAAGGCTGAATGGTACTCCAGTGTGTGTGAGTATATATATGTACACATCACACTTTCTTCATCTATTCATCCATCGGACATTTAGGTTGTTCTCATATCTTCAGTATTGTGAATAACGCTAGAATGAACATGGAAGTGCACATATCCTTTTAACATACTGATTTCATTTCCTTTGGATATATGTCCAGTAGTGGGATTTCCACATCACAAGGCAATTTTATTTTTAATTTTTTGAGGAAACTACATACTGTTTTCCATAATGGCTGTGCCATTTTACATTCCCACCAATAGTGTACAAGGGTTCCCTTTTCTGCAAATCCTTACCACAACGTGTTATCTTTTGTCTTTTTTATAATAGCCATCCTTACAGGTGTGACGTGATAGCTCATTGTGGTTTTGATTTACATTTTCCTGATCATTAGTGAAGTTGAGCACTTTTTTTCATACATCTGTTGGAATCTTCTAGAAGCAGAGAGTAGAATGGTGATTGCCAGGGGCTGGGGAAGGGAAAAATTTGGAGATGCTGGTTAAGGGTACCAAGTTTCAGTTACACAAGATAAGTTCTGAAAATCGACTGTACAGCAATGCAACTATAGTTAACAACACTGTGTTGTGTATTTGAAATTTGCTAAGAGGGTAGATCTTAAGTTTTCTCATCACCAAAAATAATACTAATAAGGTAACTGTGAGGTAATGGATATGCTAATTAGCTTGATTGTGGTGATTAGTTTACAACGTATGCACACACACATATATCAAAATAAATTGTACACCTTAAATGTGTACAATTTTTATATGTTAATTACACCTCAAAAGTGCTGGGGGGAGCAGAAACACAGGGCCCTTTTGCTCAGGGCTTCCTGGCAATGAGATGATACCCCATGTCTGTTACATGTCCCTCTAAACCTTTCCTGGTGAAAAATGTAATACTGGGGAACCGCCGCCTCTGTTTTTTGCCTCTTGCCTGCACTGTTGCAATACATGAATAAAATCTTAATTGTTACTTTCACTTTGGCTCATTCTAATGAATTATCTCCACACCTGGCAGCTCATCTTGTACAAACAACATTAGCAACTTGTTTTAAACCAGTAGTTTCTGACAATTACGGACACTGAAAAAGGGATAGTGTAAAAAGGATGTCTTAAAAAATGATAACTAACATTTATTGAATGGTTACTTTTTGCCAGGCATGCTGCTGTCTCTTTTAAAGGGTTATTAATTATTGGCCGGCCCGGTGGCACACTGCTACAGTGCGCCGCTTGGGAGCGCAGCGGCGCTCCCGCCAAGGGTTCAGATCCCACATACAGACCGGTTCCCACTCACTGACTGAGCGAGGTGCGGGCGCAACACCGAGGGTTGCGATCCCGTTGCCGGTCCCGGTCCGGTACGGGCACGACACTGAGGGTTGCGATCCATTGCCAGACACGAAAAAAGACAAAAAGGAAAAAAATAAATAAATAAAGGGTTATTAATTATTTATTTAATAATTACAACAGCTCAAATAGATAGGTGTTATTGGTCTGCTAATTTTACAAACAAGGAACCTGAGGTCTGGGTTGCTTGAGTCTTTGCCCACCTCGCATAGTAGTGCTTGGTAAAGCCAGGATTTAAATGCAGACGGCCTGTTCCCTGAGCCTTTGCATTTAACCGAGAGATTTGGCAATTCCCTGCAGATGCTTGCCGTGAAGGCAGATCAGAGTAAGAGGACCTGACGGCAATACCACCAACACTGACGATAAAAATCTGAACAACAAAAAAAAATGTAATAAATCTGGGAAAAGTTAGGAGCAACCGAGATACAGAAATCTGACGTTCCCTTTCTTAAGTTATCCACATATTGCCAAGTGTTAAAATATAGCCCAACGAAATGGATTCCCTGTGGCTAAAATGAGACACACCAAAACAACAAAAACAGAATCAAATGGCCACAGCAGGACGAGGGGTTAGACATGCATGCCCATGTTCACAAAATACTTATATGTTATTGACTGCCACAAGATATTTTTTCCCTGTAATTAGGTGGAAACTAGTTCCTGAAAAACAGGGTCAAAACAACCACAGCTGGAAATTCCCCACCTGACCCCTTCCAGATCTCCTGGTACAGCTAAACAACCCCCCCCCCAGTTTGTGGCCCCCCATTGCTCCAACTGGACAGAGAATCAGCCTCCCAAACACTCTTTCCTGATAAACAGCCACAACCTCAAACCAGTTTTGGCAGGTTTATAGATACTGCACGCAAATCCTCTTTGTGCCCTGTGGTTCACCTTTTGACATAAAGAGCCAGATTCCACCTCATTTTCATACTAAAACCCCACCCCAAAGTGTGCATGGGATGTATGTTACACGTATGGTTACCCACTGTGAGCACGTTTGACTTCCCTCATATTCACAGAATTTCTCCAAACCTACGAAACATGTATGTGAGACATAAATACCTGCTTCTCCCTCCCTTCTTTGGAGTGTGCACTTTTGCTTTCCCCTAGAGGCTGCATTGACCAATCTGCAGATTGCCTCTTTCCCTGAAAATAAAGTTTTCTCCTTTCCTTCCTCTGTAGATCTCATGGTCTTCTGTCAATGCAAGTTAACAATGGACATTTCCACTTGTATACAGGTTTGGTGATGAGAGTAAGAAGGTGGTAGATTAAAAGGTAAAGGGAGACTGGAGACCTGGCCAAGGTCTAGTTTAGATTGAGCCTAGCAGCTGTGCCAGCATTCTGTGCCTGGAAAGAAGAGACTAAGGAAGAAGCAACTACAGGAGCCAAAGCGGGAAGGAGGAGACAAGCAGTTTCACAGAAGGAAGGAGCCGGTGGGACCGAGAGCACAGGTGAGTACGCCGGCACCGTAAAGGAGGAACGTTGCCTTTTTCTCCAAATCAGGAGGAAAGAAAACGGAATGAGTAAAGGTGCAGAAACAAGGAGAGGCAGAGGAGTAGCGGGTAGAAAGCGGCGGAGGGACGGAGTTCTCACTCCACGACCTCAATCAGCTCAGGAAAATCAGAGACAAGGTCATGTGCTGAGGATGAAAAGATGTGAGGTTGATTGGAAGGGACAGGACTGGAGCAGCCACTCAGGTGATGCATTAGGGACTGAACGTGAAATAAATCAAAGGATCAGTAAGTAGCAGAGAGAGCAGCAGGGTTTTTAGTTGCTCCAACAATGCAGTCTGAGACTGGAATGGATAAAAAGAATTGTTGGGACCCAGGATTGGGGTACCTCAAGGTGGCCACAGGAGAGGGAAAGTAAGCGTGAGATGTGAGGGTTCTGAGAAAGAAGCACGCCTGACAAGGCCAGCCAGAGCACTCAGACAGGGTGGGAACAGCAGTCTGGGTGTCCTTGCTGTGCGTTCCCACAGCAGCCTGTATCCCACCAGCACAGCTTTTCTCATAAAGGGCCATGATTGTTTTCTTTGTAAGTCTCCCCTGACTCAACTGTAAGCAACCCAAGGTCAGGGGTTACGACTTTCTTATTTATCCGTCAACATGCAGCAAGCAGCACAGCACCTGCCCCACAGGTAGAAAGGGACTGGTGAATAGTTATCTGCTTGGATTTTGACCAACTGCATGGTAAGCCCTCTGGTTCCAGTTGCATCTTCTCTAGGGTTTTTCCTGCTGGAGCCTCTAATTCTCATGACTTGTGTATGTCCTGACTGACCCGCTCACATGGCTTTGTACACTATGTCCATTCTCACCTTTAAGACTGATTATCTGATTCTAGAACCATTCTTCTCCCTTGGGTGCTAGTTTCCCAACATCCTTATCCCAGATCATTATTTAAATTCACTGTATGTGCTGGCACTTTTAGGCCTAGCACTGACTACGATGCAGTAATATCAACACAACGTGAAAGGAAAACATCATGCTGAAACATGAACAGCATCAGGACAGAACGAATCAAATCAGAGTTCCAACAGGAAAGAGAGAAGTTCCAGCATCTGGCATCAGTAAAGAGGATAGAAATGGAGGTCAGACACATATCAAAGGCTAAAAACCAGAACGTCCATGACAGAACAAAGAAAAGGTGGGGTCACGGGTGCCAAGAGGGCAATAAATTATAAAGAATAAACCTGAACTTGTGGATAGAGGAGAGAAGGCGTATTACCCGTTTAGCCCCAAATAGCTCAGCTCTGGCACTATGGCTTTTTAGGGATAAAGAAATGAGCCTGACAGTTGAAAATAAATCACATGTCTTTCATTATATTTATGCCCATAAGCATGGTACATTGTAATCATTGCCAGGGACCTCTGGGTTCAGGGCTGTTCTAGTATTGGGGGTAAGAGACATGAGTCCTCACATTCACCAGACATTTGTTATGCACTTACTGTGTGCAACTCAGGAACACCCAGAGCAATATGAAAGGCACAGTCACTGCCTTCAAGAAGTTTACAATCTCTGGAAAAAGACATGTGTGACTGTAGCCTGGGTATCTTCAGATGGCAAGGCAGAAAAGGGGGAAAACTTTCCTCCTGGAGGGATCAAGGGGGACTTCCAGAGCAGATAATAATGGAGCAAGTCCCAAAAAATGCTAGGAGTTCACTGGGTAGTAAAGCTCTTCAAGCATAGGGAAAAGTACGTCTCGAAATGTGCGTCTATGAAAGAGCACGTTGCCTTTGGCAAACTGTGGGTGTCTTATCATGGTTGGCATATTGAAAAGGTATCAGAGAATGACAGAAAATGAAACTAAAGAAAGTAAGCAGGAGCCAGATGATTAGAGCCCTTGCCATTTTAAGACATTTGGGATTTTATGCTCTAGGTGAGAAGAAAAATTTCCATACAGAGATAAGGAATGGGAACAGGAATTTTGTAGCCAAGGGAATAGAGAGCTCATGGGAAACAAGAAGCTTTTTCAGTTATTAATGAGGTAAATGCAGAAATATAGGCTCCCTTTGGTTTTTCATAATACTTAAGTACAATCAATTTGTGGAATTTAAAGAAATGAACGCTCTGCATAAATAGGATCTTTTGGTTTTTTGAGGCTCTCCAGCAATGAAATGGCATTATGAAGTAGTGAGTTTTCTATCACAAGAGGTGGGAAGTAAAAAAGACACCAATAATACCTCTTCAAACTCAATTATGAGATTTTCTATTTCTTCTGTGCTTTGGTATTCCAGGACGTTACATGCTCCATAGATATGGAGCATTTGATTGTCTACAGCAAAATCCAAAATTAATCTGACATAATCCTTTAACGAGCAGTTTCCAGGCCCCAAGGATTTTATGGAAATGCAGTTTAAACCAAATTTTACCATTTAAAGAAGTACTCAGACTTTAGAGGCTGAGATTTACAGCTAAAAGTACAAAAAAGGAAAGTTCCTAAATTATAGATAAAATAGTTTAGCACTCTTTAAAATCCATTTCCTGACGTTAAGGATATTTTAGCCTTCACTCCACTAAGATATAAAGTCAATTATATTTAAGGATTTTAAAACTGCCTTCACTCAGTGGGGGGTTATAATGTGGCCGTGTTCTTTAACAGGAATCTTGTTCCTATATTCCTCTTAGTCGAATTTATCTGACTTAAATCATTTTCTGCTGAGTTAGAGGTCAAAAGGTGTGTCGATCTTATCATTTTTCATCCCAAATATGACAAGTCCTCAGAATCGCATTCAGCTTATTAATGTGTTTAATGGCACGCAATTATTTCTTCTAAATTTTTAGAGGTCAAAAGGTGTGTCGATCTTATCATTTTTCATCCCAAATATGACAAGTCCTCAGAATCGCATTCAGCTTATTAATGTGTTTAATGGCACGCAATTATTTCTTCTAAATTTTAATTATGTAATAGAGGTCAAAAGGTGTGTCAATCTTATCATTTTTCATCCCAAATATGACAAGTCCTCAGAATTGCATTCAGCTTATTAATGTGTTTAATGGCACGCAATTATTTCTTCTAAATTTTAATTATGTAAAGGTGCTCAGATAGATAAAAATCTCTGAATAATGCTATTTTCTAAGCTCTTTTTTTATGGTCAATGACAGAGTATTTGATAAACTGTTTTCATGTTTTAATGAAATCAACTCATTATGAGAATCTGGGAACGGGTTCTCTAATATTGTTAGCATTTCTCAAATCTACTTGTTTTGGTTTCACCCCAGATTGTACCACACAAAGTAAATACTGACATAATCAGCAGAGTATCCCCAGACAAACTCTGCAGTCCTTAATTAAGCCAGGTAAGAACACAATACAGCCATGGAGAGTTTGTTTTCTTCTGTTGTGTATTGTAAAGTCTCTCTTGGCGTTTAACTCAGGAAACAGAGGTCGGTCTCTTTGGACAGTTTTGTTTTGTTTTGTTTTGTTTCATACTTCATCAGGTTATTCAATCCCATGGAATAAATTCCAATGGTCTTTTTTTATTTTTTTATTTTTATTTATTTAAGTTTGCTCACTAATATTATTATTATTACATTCTAAAATGTTGTGGAGCAGTTGAGGGAGGAGGAGAGCAGAAGGAGAAAAGAAATAGGTGGGAGGAGGAGGAAGGAGGCGGGCATGGTTGAGGCCTGTGGCACCACTCTCATTCCCGTAGGTGAGACAAAGGGGCTTCCAACACTTGCTTGGTCATCACTGGGCTGGTCGCAGGTACTGGGGGCTGTGGCTGAAGCCCTTGGCCCCCCCCACTGCCCTGGCTCAGGAGCCCAGGGTGCTTCCTGTGGTGGCCTGGTGGCCGTCACTGGGCTGGTTGCAGTGTCAGGGGGCTAAGGCCCCTGGATCTACCTGCTCCCTGGCTTAGGAGCCCAGAGGCTTCCAGTCCTTCTAGGTTTTATAGGTGTTCTTTGGTGGTGTTAGACCTTTACTAGTTAATATCAAACTTTGTCTCTGATGTGTGGATATTTTGGTTTTTTCTTTCAGTTCTGTGTTGGATTATTTGCTGTTCCCACCACTTAAACTCTGCACTTGGACTAAATTGTTATGCTTTGCTTACTTCTAAAATGGAGGAACTTTCTGTGGAGAAGAGCATGTGAGCCCTGTAGTTGAGCTAAATTGCTGCTTTGCTGCTGATTTCCTGGGGAAGGCTTTCTGTGCAGCTCAGGTTTTAACTGTTGACATCCAGGTCTTGTGAGGTCCAGTACACCTGGGTTGTGTGAAAACTCGTGTGGGCCTGAGACTTTTCAGCAAACTGCACCCCTGTAGATCTGTATGCCTGACCAGTCTCCACTAAGTGGTTCTGTGCTGATTGGGGAGCAGATCAGCTGTACATGCTGTGCCCCAGTGTTCCTCCAGTGGGCCCATGTCCCTTACCACCCACACTCCAAACACTTCCCATGGGATGGGTCATGTGCAGTGATTTACCAGCCTCTGAGTGGCTCATTTTTTCAGTTGTTGTGGCTCTTCACTCCTGTGTGGGTCCATAGGAAACCTGTTACTATTTTTGCTGGCCTGAGGGCTACCAAGGTTCTCTTCTCCCCTGCCACCCCAAGCTACTTCATGTGAAGGACATAGCTGTGGCTTTTGCCAGCTCTTGCTCCATGTGCTCACCAGCTCCGGCCTTGAAGCAGCAGGGATTCAAAATGGTGGGAGCGATCCTTTCTCTCACTGTTTCTTCTCCTGCCTTCATGAACTCTGTAGGACTCTCCTCCTCTTCCCCTGAGCTCCAGCAGTCCCAGCATGGCTGTCACTGCTTTTTAATAGTTGTAAACTGGTTGACTTGTGGGAGAGAGCGACACTGGGGACCATCTATTCTGCCATCTCGACCAGAAGCCACCTCTTTGGACAGTTTGAATCATGTGGCCATCTCATTTTGTCATCACCTATTACCTATCATCAGCAGCTTTTCCTGCACTCTATGAATGTCTAGAAAGTGTTTCCTAAGTCTGGCTACTCATCAGAACTGCCAGAAAAATATTTTTTTTTAAGTAGCTTTGTAAGCCTCATCCAAGATTTCAAATTATCAGGTGTAAGGCTCTGAAACCTGTTCTGGCTACTCATCAGAACTGCCAGAAAAATATTTTTTTTAAAGTAGCTTTGTAAGCCTCATCCAAGATTTCAAATTATCAGGTGTAAGGCTCTGAAACCTGTTTTCTTTAAAAAGTTCTGTGTGGGAACTGATAGAGTAGATCCATTGACTGGTTTTGTATCCAGATTCATTTTCAGTTCCTTGGATAATCAGCTCTTTTTCTGGACATACTGAACTCTCTATAAATTACCTAAGGTTGTTCTGGAAGTTCCATATCGGAAAACATCTGCTATAAAGTCTCTCCCTATTTCATTGTATTATATTTAAGTTTCTCCAGGGCTTTTCTACCTCCTTCTTGGGCCCAACTTTTAAACATTTTCCAAATCACTAGTCTTCAAGCCCTGAGATAACCTCAAGAGCCTGGAAAAGAACCATAATGCTAAACAAACCTCATCCTCCATACTTCACCATCTAGAAATATCTTCATTTACTTTCCAGTAAAACAGCCCAGAGCCTTTGCATAAACTCCCCCTTCTCCCACATGTAATATTTATAGGCCCTATGTTTTTAAAACCAGCTTTACATAGGTATAATTTACCTAAATAAATGTGCCCATTTTAAGTGTACCTTCTGATGAATTTTGACAAATTTTTATACCTGTGTAACCACTTCTACTATCAAAATATAGAAGGTTTCCCAAATGTTCCTTTGTGCTCCATTCCTTTCAATTCTGCTTACGCTCCATTCCCAGAAAACCTCTGATTTGCTTCCTGTCACTGTAGTTTAAATTTGTCTTTTCTAGAGGTTTATATAAATAGAATCATATAGTACATATGCTTTTGTGTGTAGCTTCTCTTGCTCAGTTTAATTGTATTAGTCCGGGTTCTCCAGAGAAACAGAATTAACAGGATGTGTAAATATAAAAAGAGATGTATTGAATTTGCTGTCACAATAATGGACGCTAGAAAATCCAAAATCTGCAGGTGAGCTAGCAAACTGAAGACTGAGGGAAGGGCCAGTGTTGCAGTTCAAGTCCAAAGGCCATCTGCGGGCAGAATTTCTTCTTGGTTGGAGGAAGTCAGTCTTCATTATATTAAGGCCTTCCATTGATTGGATGAGGACCATCCACATTGTGAAGGGCAATCTGCTTTACTCAAAATCCACCAATTTAAATGTTACTCTCTTCCAAAAACCACTCTCAGGGAAACATCCAAAATAATATTTGACTTAATGTCTAGGCACCATGGTCCAGCCAAATTGATGCATAAAATAAAGAATCACAATAATGTTCCTGAGGTTCATCCACATC
>NW_007730219.1:16114-16965 GCF_000696425.1 Galeopterus variegatus
GGAGTAAATCAATGGATATGAAGATGCATTGGCAGAGACACAGCACCCTTTTTTAGTTTTGCAGAATTTTCCTTTTATATTTACTTTTTTTTTAACATAGCTAAGTCCTTCAGTAGCTTAACTGCTTATGCTGTATGTATTATGGTCCATATCATTGCCCTACATATTAAACTGCTATCACATAACACTTTTGCTGTTACTCATTCACAATGAATCTCTACATCATAATTGTATTGCCTGTCCCTGTCATCATCTCTCAAAACCCAATCTCCTTGACGTTTAAACATTTGAGTTCCTTTAAACCCAGCCTACCTGTTGTCAATGCTGATTTTCCTAATCTTAAAGACAGCATCTGAGCTCTAACCTCACCAGAGCTTAAACGCAGAATAATAACTTTCGCGACATGTACAAATGCCACTGCACATTTTCATAGCATTCTCACTGTGTCAAGGCAAATCAAATTTCTGGTCTTCTCTCACTAGATGTCTCCTTCTGCCTTACAGATTTACTATTTATATTTGCTAGTATGAGTCTTCTCTTCTAAACAGTCATTATATGTATTTTCTTAAAGTAAATCATTATAGGTGGTTTGTATCCATTTCCAATTACTTATTTTTTTAATAAAATAAAGGCCAAGAAAACAAATGGATGTTTGAATGTGGATGCCCTATTTTGAAGGGTACTATATACTCAGTTATTTCTGAGGGATGTGACAAACCAGGGGAATTGCAAATTACGAGCAGAGGGAGAGGAGAAGGGGGAGGACCTTTGCTCGGGAACTAACAATAACGGGTGACGATCAAAAGAGCAAGAATTTAGAGACATGGGAAGAGTCTCACTTAAATATGTTG
>NW_007730219.1:17889-19335 GCF_000696425.1 Galeopterus variegatus
GCAGAGGGAGAGGAGAAGGGGGAGGACCTTTGCTCGGGAACTAACAATAATGGGTGACGATCAAAAGAGCAAGAATTTAGAGACATGGGAAGAGTCTCACTTAAATATGTTGATTCCCAGCAGTTTCTTCCACAGCCTGTTCTCAGCAGCCAGGGTGCTATTATTTGTCAGTACCTTCATTCAGCTGAAGCTGTACGTGAAAGTTTATGACCCAACCCCAGCCACCCTGGTGTAAATGCACATGTCACCACCTTCATTTCATCCTGCAAATCTACCAGACCTCACCTTAATTTCCATGTCCTTAAAAATATGAAGGGGCACCGGGAGAGGCCCCAGAGGTTCAGCACTGAGCCCGAGAGCCCCGCATCTTACTGTTTTCACTGGGAGTGACTTGAGAGACCCTACACCAACTCCAGGAGGCCCACCTTCGGGATTCCTGTCAGGAGTGACTTGCGCTCCTCCAAGCTGACCTTGTGAGCCCCACCCTCTGTGTTTCTACCAGGAACGTCTTCAGCTCTTTCACACTGGCTCCAGAAGCCCCACATCCCTTAGCTTTTGCAGGGAGAGACCTTAGCACGTGGCAAGAGCACCAGTAGCTCTGCCACCTACTGTTTTCACAGGGAGACGCCCTAGCAGTTAGGCACCAAGCCAAGAGCACCATCACCCACTGCTGTCACTGGGAAAGACTTCAGAGACTCCACACCAATCCTGGGAGGCCGTCCCCCTGCAGCTCTTGCCAGTAGAGTCCTGAGCACCTCTAAGCCACCCTCAGGAGACCTTCCCCCCACAGCTCTTGCAGGGAGAGGCTTCAGCACCCCAGCAATATCACCTGGAGTCCCACTCCTCAAAACTTTCACTGAGAGGGCCCCCAGCAGTCTGCCTCTGACCCCAGGAGCCCTGCCCCTCATGGCTCACACTAGGAGTGACTTCACCACCTTTACACCAGCCCTGGGAGTCCTGCCTCCTGTGGCTCAAGGTGGAAGAGGCCTCAGCAGCCCGTCACCAGCCTTGAGAGCTTCACTCCTCACAGCATTTGCCAGGAGAGGACTAAACAATCCTATACCAGCTTTTGGAATCCCTCACCTCGCAGCTTTCCCTGTGAGAGGCCTCAGAGGCTCAGCAGCAGCCCTGAGAGCTTTGCCTCTTACAATTGCCACTCCAGGAGGCATGAATGACTGGACAGCAGACCCAGAAGTCACCTCCCAACACAGTCTACATGGAATCAAAACTAAACCATCCTACCAAACAGGCAACATAAAAGTAACATTCAGAACAGATTCATTCTTTCCAAAAGAAACTCAAGTAACTGAAGAAGCAACTGCTCCATCAGATAACCAAACATCAAAATAGAGATAGCAGAAATATGAAAAAACAAGAAAATAGAACACCCCCAAAGGAATGTAATAACACTCAAACACAAGATCCCAATCTACAAGAAGCCCTTGA
>NW_007730219.1:20225-21771 GCF_000696425.1 Galeopterus variegatus
AGGTACAAGAAGCACAAAGATACCCAAACAAGTTCAATCCAAAAAGGTTCTCTCTGAAACACATTGTAGTTAAACTGGCAAAAGTTACAGACAGAGACAATCCTAAAAAGAGCAAGAGAAAAACAACAAATGACCTATGGGGGAGTCCTCATCAGACTAACAGCAGACTTCTCAGCAGACATCCTACAGGCCAGAGAGAATGGGATGATGTATTTAAAGTACTAAGATAAAAAAACTGCCAAGCAAGAATACCATACCCAGCAAGGCTATCCTTCAGATATGAAAGAGATATAGTATACTTCCAAGATAAACAAAAACTATGGGAATTCTGTACCACACAACCAGCCCTATGAGAAACCCTCAAGGGAGTCCTATACCTGGAACCCCCCCCAAAAAAATCCCCACCATGGACACACTAGGAAGAATAAATCTCACAGGTAAAAGACATAGGCAAATGAGAAAGATGAAAAAATTTACCATTTCACTTCAAAACCCAACAAATTACAAAGTCATAGAATACCAAGGAAAGAAAGGAACAAAAGACACTTAACCAAGCAAAAGCAATTAAATGACAGGAATCAGACAATATCTTTCAATAGCAATGCTAAATGTGAATGGATTGAACTCCCTACTCAAAAGACATTGACTGGCTAGATGGACTAAAAAACTAGACCCAACTGCATGCTGCCTAAAAGAAACCCACCTCACCTGTAAAGACTCTCACAGACTAAAAGTGAAAGGATGGAAAAAGAAATACCACACAATTATAAACCAAAAACGAGCAGGAGTAGCTATTCTTATATCAGATAAAATTGACTATAAACCAAAAACTATAAAAAGAGACAAAGAAGGAAATTATATAATGATAAAGGGATCTATCCACCAAGATGACATAATAATCATAAATATATATGCTCCTAACATTGGCACACCCAAATTTATAAAGCAAACATTACCACACCTAGAGACAGAGATAGACCTCAATACTGTAATAGTTGGGGACATGAACACTGCACTTTCAACACTGGACAGATCATCTAGGCAACAAGTCAATGGGGAAACACAGGATTTAAACTACACTCTAGACCAATTGAACTTAGTGGATATATATAGAACATTACACCAAACAATCAGAAAATATGCATTCTTCTCATCAGCACATGGAACATTCTCCAAGATAGATCACATATTAGGTCACAAATCAAGTATCAACAAATTTTTAAAAATTGAAATCATTTCATCCATCTTCTCAGACCACAATGGATTAAAACTAGAAATTAATAACAAATGAAACTTTGGACATCACACAAATTCTTGGAAATTAAACAATGTGCTTCTGAATGACATATGGTTTAAAGAAGAAATCAAACAGGAAATCAAAAAATCTCTCAAAACTAATGTTAATAACAAACATCATACCAAAACCTATGGGATGCTGCAAAAGCAGAACTAAGAGGAAAGTTTATTGCAATAAATGCTTACATCAAGAGAATAGAAAGATTTCAAATAAGCAACCTAACTTTACATCTCAAGGGACTAGAAAAAC
>NW_007730219.1:22955-44738 GCF_000696425.1 Galeopterus variegatus
AGAATACAGCAACATATCAAAAAAATTATACATCATGATCAAGTGGGATTCATCTCAGGAATGCAAGGATGGTTCAACATACGCAAGTCAATAAATGTGATACATCAAATCAACAAAGTCAAGGAAAAAAACCATATGAACATCTCAATAGATGCAGAAAAAGCATTTGACAGAATTCAACAGTCCTTCATGATAAAATTAGGTATAGAGGCAAGGTATCTCAACATAATAAAAGCCATATATAATAAACCCATTGCCAATATCATCCTGAATGGGGAAAAGCTGAAAGCTTTCCTCTTAAGATCAGGAACAGGACAAGGATGCCCATTCTCTTCACTCCCATTTAATATAATATTGGAAGTACTTGCCAGAGCAATTAGACAAGAGAAAGAAATAAAGGTCATCCAAATCGGTAAAGAGGAAATCAAATTGTCCCTGTTTGGAGATGACATGATTTTATATATAGAAAACCCAGAGACTCTACAATAAAACTCTTAAAGCTGATAAATGAATTCAGTAAGATTACAGGATACAAAATCAACATACAAAAATCGTCAGCATTTTTATACTCCAACAGCAAACTAGAAGAAAAAGAGATCAAGAAAGCAAGCCCATTTACAATAGTTACCCCAAAAATAAAACACCTACACAAAAGAGGTGAAGGATCTCTACAATGATAACTACAAACCACTTCTGAAAGAAATTTTAAAAGACACTAAGAGATGGAAAGACATTCCATGTTCATGGATTGGAAGAATCAATGTTGTAAAAATGTCCATACTACCCAAAGCCGTCTACAGATTCAATGCAATTCCCACCAAAATACCAGTGACATTCTTCACAGAAATAGAAAAGGCAATCCTAACAATCATATAGAACAAAAAAAGATCCCAAATAGCCAAAGCAAGGCTGAGAAAAAAAAGTAAAGCTGGAGGCATCACACTTCCTGACTTCAAACTATATTATAAATCTATTGTAACAAAAACAGAATGGTACTGGCATAAAAAAGACATGTGGACCAATGGAACAGAATAGAGAATTCAGAAATCAACCTACATATTTACAGCCAACTGATCTTTGACAAAGGCACCAAGAACATACACTGGGGGAAAGACAGCCTCTTCAATAAATGGTACTGGGAAAACTGGATATCCACTTGTAGAAGAGTGAAAGTTGGTCCGTACCTCTCACAATATACCAAAATCAACTCAAAATGGGTTAGAGACCTAAAAATAAGGCCGGAAACTTTAAAACTCCTAGAAGAAAATATAGGGGAAATGCTCGAGGATTTAGGACTGGGCAATGACTTTTATGAATAACACCCCAAAAGCCTAGGCAACAAAAGGAAAAAATAAACAAATGGGATTATATCAAACTAAAAAGCTTCTGCACAGTAAAGGAAACAATCAATAAAGTGAAAAGACATCCTACAGAATGGGATAAAATATATTCAAAATATGCATCTGACAAGGGATTAATATACAGAATGTACAAAGAGCTTGGACAATTTTACTGCAAAAAACAAGTAATCCAATTTAAAAACGGGCAAAGGAGTTGAATAGACATTTCTCAAAGGAAGACATACAAATGGCCAGTAGATATATGAAAAAAAATGCCCAACATCACTAATCATCAGGGAAATAAAAATCAAAACCACTTTGAGATATCACCTCACCCCAAGCAGACTGGCTATTATAAAAAATACAGAGAATAACAAATGCTGGTGAGGATGTGGAGAGAGAGGAAACCTGCTCTGTTGGTGGGACTGTAAATTAGTACAGCCATTGTGGAGAACAGTATGGAGGTCCCTTACACAACTACAGATAGAACTTCCATATGATCCAGCAATCCCACTCCTGAGAATGTATACAGAAGATTGGAAAACATCCAGTCAAAGGGATGCCTGCACTCCCATGTTTATTGCAGCTCTATTTACAATAGCTAGGTGATGGAACCAACCTAAATGTCCATTGATGGATGACTGGATAAGGAAAATGTGGTATATATACATAATGGAATACTACTCAGCATAAAAAAGAATGAAATTCTACCATTTGCAGCTACGTGGATGAGCCTGGAGAAAATTATTCTAAGTGAAACAACCCAGGTGCAGAAAGAGAAATACCACATGTTCTCACTCCTAACTGGGAGCTGAATCCATGAATAAACAAATGAACAATAAAGAGAGAGAGAGTGAAAGAAAGAAAGAAACAACAATCACAGTAATATGTTGAACTTTTAGAAAACTAGAGGTGGAAAGGGGGAAGAGGGGGGAGAAGAAGGGGGACTGATGAGGACTTGGTCAGTGGACACAAAGAGTGATTGCATATTGTAATGATGAATAAGCTAACTATACTGATCTAACCATCACATATTGTGCACAATTATTGAAAATCAATGTTGTACCCCACATGTATGTATAATAAAAAATTAATTAATTAAATTAATAAATAAATTAAATACACAATATAAAAAGTTTCATTGAAAAAGGATGATAAATTGGATGATTTCAAAAATAAACATCTCTGTACTACAAAATATATATTTTCATTGAAAAAGGATGATAAATTGGATGATTTCAAAAATAAACATCTCTGTACTACAAAAAAAAAAAAATATATATATATATATATATGGAGGGGACTAGAGGATATGTTCTTTCTTTCTCATGGTGTTGTGAATCCCATAGTGCTAGAGGAAATATACAACACAATGATCCCACAGGTTACTAAAGCTCCAAAGAGGGTCTGTAATTAAATGTACAGTAAGTAAACAATGGCACTGATCAACTGTGTTTAATAAATGCACTGACTGTGCATACAGCTTTGAGAAATGCTTGAAAGTGCTGCTGATAAGTGAAAGTAACTGTGCTTATCCTCTGTGAGATGACAAACTGGACAGAGAGTGAGTAAAACTCATTTCAGCCTCTGCCAATATCCAAAAATCAATGTATTTTCAGAATTATCCTCACTAACACAACCATCTAATTTCTTGATAAACCCTAAAATTTTAGAATTAAAAGAGTCCTTGAGAGTCATTTGTTTAAATTTTTTACAAATGTAAAAACTGAGAGCCAGTGGCTTATGGAAGGCCACTTACAAATATATTTCAAAAAGGAATTAGTGCTAGTTTTCTGTTGCTTTCTTACAAAACCACTCTATGCCAAAAGTATTCTACACTTTCACCATTCCCAAATCTTTTGGGGGGTATTGTCTCAAGCTTGGAAGTAGCATTTCTGGAGATAAGAAGTATGTTACTTTCCATTTAACAAGAAGCATTAAATTGGGAGTATTTCCTAAGAACTGATATAGACCATTTCTGAGTACATTAGTAAAGTCAAGTGCAAGGAAATCAATGATTTCAAGATTTGCATATAAACATTTAATTCTAACTAAAATTTGAAAAAAAATTCCTAGAGTAAGGAACTAAAGTAATACTTTTCAACTATGAAAATTAAAACATGCTTCAATTTTCTACATAAAATTATTTTTATTTTTTAAAATTTCCATCAATTGTTTCTCTTTTTCATTTTATTCCATGTATTTAGAAGAACAAACTTTTTGAAAGAACATTTCAAAAGAAAGGAATAATAATAATAATCCAAGGAATGTTTATTACATAAAACATTTAATGTGATTTCAGGTTTCATCCAGAATCTTACAGACAAGAGTAGTTCTATTCCAACCTCCTTCTATTCACACACAAAAAAACAAAAACAAAATGTATGGGGCTTTCTACTTTGTATCAGTAGCTTCTTTGAAAAAGTTATTGTTGTAGTTCCATGGATAGTTACTAACAATATACTTTAGATTGCCTATATGTATCTGCTGGAGACCAGCTCTGCAGGATTCGTTGGACCTGAATAGGTGGTGTGGATTCGGTGAAAAGGAAAAGACGGACCACAGATGTCTAGTGCGAGTGTGGACAACAACCACAAAAATCTTGCTTTATTTATATGTTTTTACCTAATCTTTTACACATTGATTTATCTTTTAATCAAAACATTTTTTTATTTTGTTTCTATTGAAAAAGAAAGGTCAAAACGTTCCAAGGCACTCATGCTGTGACAAAAACATCTACTCATGCATCAATAGTTCACCCCAAAGCCTGTGGCTCGTAGCCAGGAAACTATACAATAGCAGCATGCTTGGCTTTAAAGAGCATCAGACTTTTAGTTTAAACTGTAATTCTTAACCTTTTTAACTTACAATTTAACCCTTTTTTAATCTTACTTATACTTACTATACTTGATTTTAATAACATTGATTAGTTATGGTTAACAATTTAATATTGCTTATACTCTATATTGATCATTTTAATTTATAATCAAAATCACAATGTTTATACCTTTTATTTCCCTGCCAATAGACTCTGGGAACAGCACAGGGGACAAAGTGAAAAGTTAAGTGATCCTACTCAAACTAACAAAAATACACCATATCGTTCTTATTATTACTAGGGAAACAACATGTTCTTGGTAAATCAAGTGAAACTGTGGGAGTGGGGAGAAACAAAGAAATCTGTAACTGGTTGATGATTAATTAGTTATAAACATTACTGCACTTGGACCCACCGTCTCCCTGGGGGAATGTGGATAGAACTCCAACACAATAACTTCATTCCATATGTACAAGAGCATGACTACAGCCACAATGGGTCCATGCACACATCACTAACAAGGAAGATTAATGACAAAATTAAATGGAGCCAACCCATACTGGGAACATGCATCAAAAACACCTCTAGTACTGACAATGCCCTTTAAATAAACCAGTTAATTTTGATGTATTTTATCATGTCCTTTAAGAAACTGCAGGGAATTTCCCAAAGCCATACTAAGCCAAAAGGTTAGGCTGTTTAATTCTGGGAAGCCTCGTCAAGCAACCAAAGGTGAACAAACAAGAACTTCCATGGAGCTGTGCCACACACACAGGACCCCCTTGTAGCCTGCAGAACACGGGGTATCACTCAGGCTCCCATGCCGTTCCCTATAGCAGGATGGCTCACGGCATGTATCTCTGTGTACAATCCTAAATAACAGAGAAAAATTAAGTACCTACTTCCAGCACTTACTCTGCCAGGTTGTCTTGGTTGATAAAAAAATTTTTATTATCTTCACTATAAATTGTCTGATATACTAAATAACACCCACCTAAAATGCAAAATAGCAATCATTATGAATGTGTCAGAGCCTTGAAAGCTAAAGATATTGTGGCATGACTCATTCCTGATCATAACAGCTCATAAAGTTGATGAATAAATACATTTTTGGGCAAAGAAAGAACATCCAGCCACATAAATATGTCAGGAATTCTGCACCTAGCAATGAAATCTGGGTGACTTTTTTCATTAACAATTTATTATTATTAAAGGGCAAAATCAATAACAAATATATTCAGCCAACTGAAAGGTAATTTGATGCAATTTCATGTGGGATTTCATTTTCATAGCTTTTTTACCTCCCCCTCAAAATTTTTAATAAAAAAACGTAATCTGCCCAAATGCAAGACAAATATAAAGCCTGAGATCATTGCAACCTTTGAAAGACATTGAATGAATTCGCCTCTTTAGAGCTGGAAAATTATCAGAATAAAAATACTGTTTTCTTCAAACAATAGGCAGTTTATAGGGCGGCAGGTTACTGACATGTCACAAAGCTGGCGATGTGTGGAGTTCTGTTTTTAAACAACTTTAGAGTGCTCACCTGAGTGCTACGATCATTTGTAATCTGGTTTTATGTCTATTGGAAGCTCCTGACATAGAAACAATCAGCATCTTCTTGATTTACTTGTATTATTACTGGCAGTCTCCAAAGATACCCAAAGAGCTAGATGAAAAATGAAGCTGCTCAGTCAATTATCCATCAGTGGGTAATAATTTCACTTCAAGTGAGCTTTCTATGAGCAGGTCAGAGTTTTATTTACAACGTATAGCATATTTTCTGTCAGCATTCCTATATTAAAAAGTCTTGTATACCCACTTTCCATTTTTAAACTAAGCTATAAACCATAAATGCTCTAGACTGTTCATACCAATAAGAAGTTATCTTAATGTAAATAACTTTTTTAAAAAGAACAATACATTCACATGTCAATTTGAATTAAAAGCACAGGTCTTATAATGAGAAGCACCGATATTCTCCAAAACTTCCTTGCCAACAATTTCCCTCTTCGGAAGTCAATGCTTTTGACTATTTCTGTTAGTTACCTCCAAAACACAAAGTAATATGCTTACTTATCCATTTTTTTCTTTATTTACTTTCACAAACTCCATTTACTTCTTACTATAAAAAGGCTTACTTCTTTATGATACCTCTTTCTTCCTTCTTTCAGTTTTTGAGAAAGAAAAATTTTCAGATCTTCTATTGGATGCCTTAGTAAAGGTGAATAATATACCTGAAATTTTATATATTTTACTATCCACTTTAAATAGCCCAGATGTTCACTACATAAAATACCTTTGTTTTTACTCTTTCTTTCTTTCCACCTGTCTTCACAATATTTATCTCCCAATTTCTGCCCTTTTCTCTATTTTTACATTGGTAACATCAATAGCACATACATTTTATTTTGTCAATATAATTACATAATACATGCTTTGACTACAGGTTGATTGCAAAGTTGGAAACTAATAAAGAGAGGTTACATTGACATGTCTATATAATAATCAATCCCTACAGGAAAGATTAGGTCGATTATTCTAGGAAGCTATAGAGTAACTGGTTTTGTTTTTTCTTAGCTGAATGGCAAAGCTAACTGGGCTGTCACTAATGAAAAGGGTTTCTTGCCTGGGAGAATAATATAAGATGCAAAAGGAGGAAGCTGGCTGAGAGACTGCCCCCCACCACCCCAGGTGTCAAAATGAGATGCACTTCACTCTATAATTCCAACATCCACCCTAAGATTCTCCTTTAATTTCTGAGAACAGTGGTTCTGAATGTGTGGTCTTGAGACCACTAGCTTTAACATCACATGGAACTTGTTAGAGTTGTAAAATCTGTTGTCCACACCAGAACTACTAAATCAGAAACTCTGGGAGTGAGACCCAGAAGTCTATGTTTTAACAAGTTTCTAGGTGATTCTGATGCAGTTTGAGAACCACTGCTTTAAAGAAGATCCCAAGGGTTTGCATGGAGATAAATGACAGTGGTGTGCAGAAATGGGGCAAAGGAATAAGGACTGATTTGGCACAGCTAGTCTAGACCTCCATATGTCCTCTTTTGAGCCTCGCCCTTCATTCTTGTCTTTTGAACTGGGTTACCCAGAGTTTGGATCTTCTATGGAGTTCTTCACGATAACGTGCTGGTGAATGCTTAACAACAAGCCAATTGGGGAAGGCGGAGCCCTGATTTGTACTCCCACAAACAGGACATCTCTGAACTCGTGTTTGAGAAGAGATGAGCATAATTGCAGACCCATGTGATAGCTGGCTGCAACATGCCACTGGTTTCCTGGGAACATCAACTCTCATGCAGCATTCTTGGGCATGTTTTCAGCTCTGTTTTATTCACCAACATGCCTTCATAAGCTTTTTGTCTTCCAAAAATTCCGTTGATATCTCTTCCAACTGCTGCCCCTTTACTGTTAAAAGTTTTATCACCTTTTACAGTTCTTTACTAACATTCCACTGGGGTTTTAAATGCATGTATTGAATACATTGGGTAAAGGACAGCCCTTAATAAATGGTCCTGAAAAAACTGGATATCAGTATGTAGAAGAATGAAACTAGACCCCTATCTCTCACCATATACCAAAATCAACTCAAAATGGATTAAAGACTTAAACATAACCTGAAACTATAAAACTTCTAGAAGAAAACACAAGAAAAATGCCCCAGGGCATAAAACTAGGCAAAGATTTTATGAATAAGATCTCAAAAGCACAGGCAACAAAAGTAAAAATAAACAAATGGGATTATATCAAACTAAAAAGCTTCTGCACAGCAAAGGAAAAATTCAACGGAGCAAAGAAAACAGCCTACAAAATGGGAGAAAATAATTGCAAACTATGCATCTGACAAGGGGCTAATTTCCAGAATATACAAGGCACTCAAGCACCTCAATAGTAAAAAATAAGTAACCCAATAAAAAATGGGCAATGGAGCTGAATAGACATTTCTCAAAAGAAGACATACAAATGGCCAACAGGTATCTGAAAAAGTGCTCAACATCACCAACCATCAGGGAATTGCTAATCAAAACTACATTGAGATACTATCTCACCCCAGGTAGACTAGCTATTATCAAAAAACCAGAAAACAACAAATGCTGGTGAGGAGGCAGAGAAAGGAGAACACTTATACACTGTTGGTGGGACTGCAAATCAGTACAGTCATTACAGAAAATGGTATGGAGGTTTCTCAAACAACAACAAATAGAACAACAATAAGACCCAGCAATCCACTACTGGGTATGTACCCAAAGGAATGGAAAGCATCATGTCAAAGGGACACCTGCAACCCCAGGTTTACTGCAGCTCTGTTCACAATAGCCAAAATATGGATCCAAGTTAAATGTCCATCAGCAGAGGACTAGATAAAGAAAATGTGATACATATACACAATGGAATACAACCATAAAAAAGAATGAAATTCTGCCATTTGCAGCAACGTGGATGAGCTTGGAAAAAACTATGTTAAGTGAAATAAGCCAAGCACAGAAAGAGAAATACCACATGTTCTCATGTGGGAGCTAAAAAAATGAAAATGAAACAAGCAAACAAACAAACAAAAAACAAATAAATAATAATAAGTTGAACTGTTAAACGGAGAGAGAAAAACTGTGGTTACTAGAAGCAGGAAAGGGAAAGGGAGAGAAGGGATAATGAAAGGCTGATTAATAGACACAAAAGTACAGCAAGATAGGAAAAACAAGCCCTATTGGTTTACAGTCAATTCAGAAGTCTATAATCAATAATGTTTTACTGCATGTAACCAAGTGATTAAAAGAGAGGAAATCAAATGTGTACATCACAAAGAGTTGATTAAGTTTTGCAGTGATGAATAGGCTAATTACCCTGAATAGAGCAACACACATTATATACATGTATTAAATATAACTCTGTACCCACAAATATGTACAATCAATACATTTCAATAAAAAAAAGTTTTTAAAAAATAAATAAAAGAGACAAAGTTTTACAATGGAAGAGACAAAAATTAAATAAATAAGTGCATGTGTTCAGTTTACCACCTTAAAGCAGAACCCCAAAGACATATTAATACCCAAGTTTATGACCTGTTTCCCTGGGTAAAGAAGACAAAGTTGCCAGTCAACAATGTGTTGAGGCAACTGTTTGTATTTACAAATAGGCAGCAACTCCCATGGTAAAGGTAACACTGGAACCTCAGTTGTCCCCATAGGTTAGTCATTCATTCATTCATTCATTCAACAAACATTCATTGAGTTCCTCCTATATACCAAAGCTATTATAAGTATTAGAAATACAAAGACAAAGAAAACAGACTAAAATTATAGTGTACCCTAAGATTATTATCCTAGGGATGTAGAGAGTTAGAAATCTTGATTTTCATTTGATTTTAGAATAAAGTTTTTAGGTAAATGCATGTATAGGGCAAAAGTCCTCAGGTAGGAGGTGATGGCCTCCAGATAGCATGACAACAGCCCATCTAATCAACTCTAATCAGTGCTTAGGTATGGGATTGTATACTTTAATGATTCTAGAGCTAACAGGTGGTTGTCATACCGATCCTGTTAAGAGATTTTAAGAATTGCTGAAGGGAATGATGTGAAAAAATGTTCGCTAGGGGCAAGCTGTCTGTTGGGGGAAAGTTTAGAGATAATAATACCTAGATTTTATCATAAGAATGTAACTTTTCCTTATATTATTTAAGGAGAGGTTATACTTTAGATAATGATCGCAGTTTGACCAACTTAGCTTTTCACAAGTTCTACTTTGGAATGTCACATTGTTAATTTTACTGATGTTACTAGTTTCCATTGTTTAAGCTATATTTAGCCATAGATAACTTTTGTAACACTGCCCATGACTTTGTGTCCTTTAGTAATGATTGAATCAACTGATTTTTCTTGTGAAACTTCCTTGCCTTTACAATAAAAAACATAAGCTAACTTTGAATCGGGGCTATACCCAGTTTTCTCCTTCTAATAGAGGAGTTGCTGAGGTACAGTCCCTTCAGGCTCCTCATTGCATTCATGGTGCTTTGAGTAATCCTTTTTTCATCTCTGTTACACAGTGAAAAGCGTAACATAGGGACAATGAGATAACCTAACTATGAGGGCCAGCTCAGAATGGGAAAAATCACACAAAAACAGCTAAGAAGTATGTGATAATATGGAAAGGGACATGCACAACAGGGTTTTTTCCTGATAAGGTGGGGTGGGGAGAAATTATTTGGGCTGGTTATAAACATAGAAATCATGCACCATGTAGAACAAATATAAAGTGTATAATGGATATGTATTCCATATGACTTCTAGTAAGGTGCAGCCCTCAGTCACAGAGCTATACCATTGATATACGAGATACAGTCACTGTTTTGTTATCCAGAAAGCAGTGAAACAGAATCCTCTGAAAAGGTGAAGCGTAAAGTAATGGCACCTATCCTTCTCCAACCTCCTTGCCTTACCAGCAGTGAGCTCATTCCCAGGCAAACCTACAACTAAACTCTAGAGGGCAGGAAGTTTCACCATGTAGAGAAAAGTTGGTGGCATCTCAGCCTGAGATGCAGATCCTGACTCTCTAAGCCTCTCAGCACATTCACAAACTCTCTAAGTCGAAGTTTCCTCATTTACAAAATCTATTGATAACAGTACTTTGGAAGAGCTAACTGAAAGAACGCAAGTGAAGGAGAGGTACACAGTAAATGCTTATTAAATACTTGCCACATGTACTCGTGTTGTTTTTATCATTCTCCATGCTGCTCTGCGGTCTACACTGTGTTCAACCCACCCAACTTTGGTATTGCTGAATTGTGATGACCTACAGTTCTTTTTACATATCATATGTTACATGCCAGCTCTCAAAATTCTCTAATTTATAGTGAAGAAAGTATTTTTTTCTAGAAGCTGATTCTGCTCAGTTCAGCCTTTGTCTGTTTAGGATCACACATTGTGAGATTTTTCTACATCAGCCTGAAGGCTCAGGAACTGGCTTTTTCTAATTCATCTGCTCTTCAGGTAGAGCATCTACTCTCAATGAGAGCAAACATTGGTTCTTAGAGGTGAAAACATCTTAGTCTTTTTATTTATAAGGCACAAATATACATAAAATGTCAATTATATGATAAATAAATAAATGTTCACTGGAGAGTACTGATACACAGTTCATCTATGGTATAAAAATTTCATGGGCGGTGATTAGGAAAGAATTTCTAAAAAGTCTTGTTAGAGGAGAAATAGTGGGGGGAAAGAGTTTTTTGTTTGTTTTGTTTTGTTTTTTAACTCCCTATCAACATGATCTTTTTTTGTTTTAATTTCTAGCTTCATTTACAGTACTATTGGGGTAACTCAAAGATGTGGAAAGTATTGGAAACAGTGTTGACAAGCACTTGTTCTTCTAACATACACATGTCACACACACACACACACACACACAATGCACCCAAGTTTGCATACATACACACTTATTCTTTAAATTGAAAAAAAGCTTTGAAAAAGACTGAATTAGAGAAAAAAAAACCCACAATTCCCAACTTACAAAAAGTTAAATTAATCATAACTTGGAATTTCCATGGGAAAAAAAATCATAAGGGCACTGGGTTTTCGAGTACCCAACAAAAGCCTGCTTTACTCTCTAGTGCTTTTGAATTTTTACCTGGTCTGTCCAGGAAAGAGCATGGCCCTGCCTCTACATTGCTGCTGCTGCCACTGCAAAAGAGTTTCTGTAAAGTCAACAGAAAAAAGGGACTCGCACCATAGTGGTAAGACATCCACAGAATATAGTTTGTAATTCAGCCTCAACTGAGAAAGGATATACCAGTCAGGAAAGCCTAGGTTAGACTGTGATGAGAAATGATCCCAATAACTCAGTGGCTTACAATAACCAAGATTCATTTCTGACACATGCAACACGTCCATGTGGATAGACTGTGGATCTGCCACATGTCATCTTTACACTGGGATCCAAGCTGTGGGAACTGCCCCTTTCTCAAATATTAATGGTTACAGCAGAGGAAAGGAAACTTGGGGACACACGCTGGCTCTTAAACCTTTTATCCAGATATGACACGTCACCTCCATTCATATTTCATTGGTCAGAGTAAGTCACATCCACAAGCCAAATACCATTAGGATGGGGAAGTATAATTCTTACCTAGAAGGGACAGCAGATAAGTGTGAATGATCATCCAATCGAGCACACTTGGAGTAACAAGAGTAATACCTTCTGGTAGATTTCACTTCATGAATTACACAACATTTTCTGTACACATCACCTCATTTTATCCTTACAATAATCTGTGAGATGAGAAAGGCAGTAGTTATTTTATCCATTTACACTTACATAACTGAAACAAAAGAGCTCAGTATTTGAAGAACTTACTGTTGCTTAGAGTTGTCTGAAAATGGCCTGGTTCCCTTGGCTGATACTGAGTTCTCCAGCATTGGGAGGAATCAAACAGAAGCTGTATAACTACTTCATGTCGATGCTGAAGAGGAGATTCAAGGATCCTATAAGTGGCTGGCAAGATAGCCTTTAAGATCTCCTTATCTAAAACATTCTATAATTCTGCAGCTCATCTAAGTTCACACAACTATTGAACAGCTAGCCAGTGGCAAATGCACATGTACACAGAAAGTGGGAAACAAAGTCCAATGTAATTTAGTCATCAGGCATTCAGGTTCCCTTGTTCTGACATACAAAGGTTGGGAAAAGTTCTATCACATATCATTTCTTAATCAGTATGCATCAAATGTCTATTGTTGGTTTGGTGATGAAAATGCTATGAAATATTACTGTGCATTATCAAACCTTCCTCATACTCTGAGTTTGCTGCACTGATGAGGTTCTGAATAAAATATAGGATTATTGGCACTGGCCTGTCTAATAGTCCCAGACACAAATATTTTGGGGGGGTAGAATGATAAATAAACAGATGTTCCACTAGAGAGCACAAAAAAGTAGAATTATAAGTTATTACTGAAAGGAAAGATTATCCTTGAACAGATGAGCTGTACTGAGGTCCTGCATTTTAAAGATATTTTTACAACTTTATGAAGAAACAATTCACTTAATGATGACTCTCCTTCTTCCCTTATTTTCCCAGGAGTTTTAGGCTTTATTAGCACTAATTCTAAACTGCTGTGATTCTAATATGGTTATTTGGTATGGTGATCTGATGTGATTTTTACCACCTGTCAGATAAACATGTCGTATTGATATAAAAATAAAAAATAAACCTAATTTTAGTATTTTAAGCACTTTTATTTTTTAAAAAACCCCACAGTTTTTCACCTAATCACTCCCATTATAAATGCTTGGTGAACATAAAAGATGCAAAGAATGAATGTGTACCTGCTTGTTATAAATGTGTTCATTCATTCATTGTTCATTTCATGGTTGGGACCAAACATTAGAAAATGATTTTTGAAAAAATTAAAACAACATTCTCATCTTCCAGGAACAAATGAATATTCAGCATTTCAGAAACTCCAGAGTTGACATCTCATCAGGATGTTGGCTCAGCCTATTCAGCACCTCTCATGACAATGACTAGCACTACAGTGTTTGCAAATGAAATTCTATTTCAGCTGGTCCTTAGCCAGAGACCCAGTAAACCACCTTCTTCAAGCCCAATTTTAATTGGGGCTAATGATTTCAAACTGATTTAGGTTTTGGTGCCCAGGAAGTCAGAATTCATGAACGATACCAACTCAAGAGGCTGTCCAGAACACATTGTCTCTGCCAATATTTCCCTCAATAATTCCCCCCAAGTTATTTTCCAGTGGTATGAATTGTGTCCCAATTCTAGATAGAGTTGGTATGGCCAGTACCAACACCTCCCTGGGAAAAACTCAAGCCCCACTGTAAAAGTATAACCGATTAAGAAACATAAACATATATCACTCTGCTTCACTCTGTTTGCTCTCAGGAAACAGTTCTGAATCCCAGCGTGGTGCTTTTCCTAAAGAAGTGACCACTGAGGTGCAGACAGCCAGGAGAGGTGCCTCTGCTCAGACACAGAAGGCTGAAAAAATTACTCTGGTCGAAATAAATCTAGTCTCTGCAGAATCCACAGGTGATTTTTCTGGTATGGTGTAAAATTCTATTTCATTGTACTTGACACATCCAAACCCAAATAAAGACAAGGAGAAGATTAATACCTCTCAAGGAATGTTTCAAATTTTTTTTAAAACTGAGGTGACTCAGAGGCGTTCCTTTCAAGTCAATATGAGAGAGAGAGAGAGAGAGAGAGAGAGAGAGAGAGAGAGAGAGAGAAGAAAAGTAAAGCTGATTTGACTGGGGGGAAAATCACATATTTAGTTCTTTAAAAAATAATGAACACTTTTATCATGGGAGTTTATAGGTTCCAGACTATTTTCCTGATTGGCCATTTACACAACCAGTTTTTCTTCTTGTTTCCACAAGATTCTATCATGTAAATATTTCTCTCTAAACCAAGTTGGCCACTTTTCATATTCTGCTGTGTTGAGGAATATAAAGTAAGGCTTTTTATTAATACTACTTGCTTTAGGTGATTTTCTTGGGGTTTCTACTTATGTAATTATATTAAAAGTTCTGTCTCAGTCTTGAATTGCTGTTCTCCCTGCCGGTCAGAAGCTGCTCATTTTATATATATACTTAAATACACACATGTCTGTGACTACTACAACATATCAAAGGAACAGAAGTAAGCAGAATAGCCTAGAGAAAAGCAGAGTTGCTAGAATAAGTCTCCTGCATTTAAATCTCAGGTCTGACCCTTCCTTTTTGTGTGACCACAAGGAAACCACTTCATCTCTCTGTGCCTTAATTTCTTACTGTTAAAGTATTGATTATAATACCTACCTCATAAGGTTGTGTTGAGGTTTAAATGGGTTAATAAGTATAATATGCTTAGAGCAAAGCTGATACCATAAAAGTGTTTGCTATAAAATCAAAATTAACACAATAGAAAATCATGATCAAAATATGTACAAGAATTACATAATGTAGAGTTTCATTTATATAACATTATCAAAATATTTTAGAAATGGAAAACAGAATAGTAGTTTGCAGGAGCTGGGACCCACCTGACTAGCTTACAAAATTCTCGAAGGTATAGAACACATTATCTATTTCCTTTTCACGATGTTCTGTAGAATCTAGACCCAAGATGATATGGCAAACTTGGTAAGCCATAAATGGGTTTACATAGGTTTCAGTTAGATCACTGGGATAAAACAGTTAGAGGATGGGTTGTTAGTGATCACAAACACTGCTGAGGAGTGACAGCACCTGCTTGACTCTGGAATCTGAACACTGAGCTCTTGTGACCTTGGGAAAGGTTCATGTCTTCTTGAAACACCAAATAAAGTGATATATGACAAGTTATAAAGAAGTACACAGATGTGTGTTTTGCATAACATGTGGTTTGTAGTCAAGTCAGGTTATGTCAAAGCTTGAAGAGAATTATATAAAATTCAACTGAAAGATTTCCCAGTAAGGTAATAATTCTATCCATGACTCATTTTCCACAGGCACCATGTTTTCTTCAAAAACATGAAGGAACTTGAAGACTTAATGTTCTTTTATAATTGGGACACAAAGAGTAATTATGATTTGTAATGATGAAGATGCTAATAATATTGATTTGATCATCACATACTGTACACCAATACTGATTGTCAACTCAATACCCCATAAATAAATAAATTTTAGAAAAAAATGTTCTTCTATAAATTGAATCAATCATTCATGTAAATTATGATACATTTTAATCCACATATTTTTTGAGAATTTTATTTTTAAGAGCTCTAGACATGAAAATGTCCTCTCTGGATTTTCTTTATCAAATATCTGAAAACAAGGCAGCTTCCTAGTCCCAGACATGAAAATGTCCTCTCTGGATTTTCTTTATCAAATATCTGAAAACAAGGCAGCTTCCTAGTCCCATTTGTTCATATTTTTCTCATCTCATAATCAAATACTGCCTTGAATTTCTTTTTCCTTAACAAATTGGATAATAAATTGATTTTCCAAAATGTAAGCTTAAATTATCGCTCAATTTTTTTTATTTTAACTTCTCAATATATATTGTAGTCGATTTTCATGACCCTTTACCCGTTCCTCTTCCCCCTCCTTCTCTCCCCTTAACCCTTTACCCATTCCTCCTACCTCCTCCCTCTCTCCCCTACCCCCCCCATCATATCTGTTCACTTGTCTTAAAAAGTTCAAGGAACTGTTGTGATTGGTGTGTCTTCTTCCCCCCCACCCTATGTTTGTTTGTATGTTTATTTATTTATTTATTTTTAGCTCCCACCAATAAGTGAGAACATGTGGTATTTCTCTTTCTGTGCCTGGCTTGTTTCACTTAACATAATATTCTAAGTCCATCCATGTTGTTGCAAATGGTAGTATTTCATTCATCATTATAGCAGAGTAATATTCCATTGTGTAGATATACCACATTTCCTGTATTCACTCATCTGATCCTGGACATTTGGGCTGGCTCCGACTCTTGGTTATTGTAAGTAGTGCTGCAATAAACATTGGAGTACAGGTATCCCTTCAGCATGATGATTTCCATTCCTCTGGGTAAATTCCCAGCAGTGGAATGGCTGGGTCATATGGTAGATCTATCTGTAATTGTTTGAGGAACCTCCATACCATTTTCCATAATGGCTGCACTATTTTGCTATCCCACCAACAATGTATGAGAGTTCCTTTTTCTCCACAACCTCTCCAGCATTTATCATTCACAGACTTTTGGATATTAGCCACCCTGACTGGAGTGAGATGGGATCTCAAAGTGGTCTTGATTTGCATTTCCCGGATGCTGAGTGAGGTTGAGCATTTTTTCATGTGTCTGTTGGCCATTCGTATATCTTCCTTTGAGAAATGCCTACTTAGCTCTTTTGCCCATTTTTTAATTGGGTTATTTGGTTTTTTGATGTAAAGTTGTTTGAGTTCCTTGTATATTCTGGATATTAATCCTTTGTCAGATGTATATTTTGCAAATATTTTCTGCCATTCTGTTGGTTGTCTTTTCACTCTGTTGATTATTTCTTTTGCTGTGCAGAAGCTTTTTAGTTTGATATAATCCCATTTGTTTACTTTACCTTTAGTTGGCTGTGCATTTGGTGTCCTATTCATGAAGACTGTACCCACTCCTACTTCCTGGAGTGTTTCCCCTATATTTTCTTTAAGGGGTTTTATTGTTTCAGGATGTATATTTAATTCTTTAATCCCTTTTGAGTTGATTTTGGTATACAGTGAGAGGTATTGGTCTAGTTTCAATCTCCTATATATGAGTATCCAGTTTTCCCAGCACCATTTGTTGAAGAGGCAGTCTCTTCCCCAGTGTGTGGATTTGCTGCCTTAGTCAAATATCAGAAGGCTGTAGGCATATGGGTCGATTTCTGGGTTCTCTATTGTATTTCATTGATCTGTGTGTCTGTTTTTATGCCAGTACCATGCTGTTTTGATTATTAATGCTTTGCAATATAGTTTAAAGTCAGGTAGCATTATGCCTCCAGCTTTGGTTTTTTTGTTGTTGTTGTAATTTTTGTTTTTTTTTGCTCAGGATTGCTATGGCTATGCATGGTCTTTTGTTATTTCATATAAATGTCTGGATAGTTTTTTCCATTTCTGAGAAAAATGTCATTGGAACTTTGAAGGGGATTGCATTGAATCTTTAGATCACTTTGGGTAATATGGACCTTTTCATGATGTTAATTATTCCAATCCAAGAGCATGGGATATTTTTCCATCTTCTTGTGTCTCCTCAAGACCCTTTCTCAATCTGTCCCTAAATAAAACAAAATTTAATTTAAATACCCTTTTTTCCATTTTTCATTTCAAATTTTGAACAAAAAAACATCAATTACCTAAATAATTTTTTCATATTTCAGTTAGGAAACTTTGTCATTATGACATCACAAAATTTCATGTTAACTTTCTTTTCCATATTGGTACCACATTGATCCCCTTGAAACCCTTTTTAAAAGTGATATTATGGGCCAGCCCCATGGCTAACTCGGAAGAGTGAGGTTCTGGTAGCGCCGAGGCTGCGGGTTCGGATCCTATATAGGGATGGCCGGTGCGCTCACTGGCTGAGCGTGGTGCTGACCACACAGTGCTGAGGGTTGCAATCCCCTTACCGATCCAAAAAAAAAAAAGTGATGTTATAATTACGTAGATTTAATTTTGATGCTAACTATAATAAGAAAAAGAGGGCCCAACATGAGTGTCTGATACTAGTGGAAGACAAGTAAATTGCAGAATATGTCTTGAATGAAACCCCATGCAGCTGATAAATATAATCCTCAGGAGAAAGAGATAAATATGTGTCCAATATCATAGATTTAAAAATTAAGACAAAAAAGGAAATCTGCACTGTAATCAAAACAAAAACATTCTATGTTCTGTGTGATATGGGCAAGGATGATAAGCACCATCAGAGAAAAGGTAACACCTGGATGTTGATGGCTCCTTTGGACTGCTACACCTTGGCATTAACATACCTGTTACACCTGCACACCTGGCTGACATAACTTCCCACCAGCGGGCAAATCAAAGTTCCAAGTCCTAGACCTGACAGCATGTTCCCCACCCCTGCATATGTGACTGAAGATGCCTCTAAAAACATTCCACCCCTGATGAAGCTGAAGATAAATCAGATGGACCTTGGGTTTGGATCTGGGGCTAGAGCTGGTGTGGTGGCATATCCAAGTAAAGTTGACTGAAAATCCTGAGTCAGAGGACAAGTCAGAACCAAAGGTTTTAGAGCACAAAAATTCAATGTTTTAGACAGCACAATGGCTCACGGAACCTGAGTTCAATCATCAAATTCCAGAAGTCTTCTTGAGCCCCCACACTTCTTGAACTGCTGATACTTCTTTGGGAAGTCTATACGGATCTTCCTATTCAAACTCCAGTGTAACCAGAATGTTGTGATAATAGAACTACCTCGGCTTGGAAAATAAGCCACATGTGTATTCCAGTGATTCCCAGACTTCGCTAGTCCACAGAATCACCCGATGCTGCTGATCAGCCAGATGTAGGATTCACTGGCTGATGCATGGCCCTGGTTCTCAACATTTATTTGGTTCTCAGTCACCTGCACCAAATGACATACTTCCATCAGCAAGAGTGGCCACAATGGATGAAAACCGTCCCCTCCCTAGGGAGGCATAATCTTAAAGCATAAGCATACTGAAAAAAATACCAATAGAATTCTGGTATTTCCTATATTATGATTTGTGTAATCACTCTTGTATGTGAACATGCCTAATGGATGTTTTTTAAATATAATTTATTAGTTAGTTACCTGTGCATACTAAGGTATTGTAATTTCTTTAACATGTAGTATATTGTTTTTCTGTCTCAGTGAATTTAAAATTCTGTAGCAGAGTATTTCCTTGTTAAACACCAATAAGTAGCAGATAGAGATATAATCTTCAAAAATTCATACATTTAGATGATTTCTGTTTCCTGTTTTCCTGTCACAGGACTTTGCAATGTTGAGTAACACATGCTAGGCTTCAGTTTTTTCACCTGTATAATAGGAATAATAATATCTTGCCTTATCTCACAGATTTATTAGAGAGAACAAATTAGAAAGAAAACCACAAATGTACCTGGAAAACTTTTAAATATCCTACTTAGTTAAAATAGGATCTCCTTTAGTATAATTATTGTCATCATTGCTATAAAAAAAGTAATATTTAATTTTTAAAGTTCATCGTTTCACTGTCACTGTTGACACAAACCGTATTAAAGGAGCCAGAGAGAACAACAGCCTGCTTTCTAAGTCCTTTACTAATGAACACTGATGGAGTTTGGATGTGTTGTCCCCTCCAAAACTCATGTGGAAATTTGATCCCCAATGTGGCAGTGGTGGAAACTGATTGAGTCATGGGGGCAGATCCCTCATGAATGGATTAATGCTCTCCCTGGGGGCGAGGTGGGTTAATGAGTGAGTTCTCGCTCTATTAGTTCCCATGAGAGCTTATTGCTTAAAAAGACCCTGGCACCTTCCCTCTCTCTGGATCCGCTGGAGCTGGGACACACGCTTCTCTCCTGTCCGTGGACATCAGAGCATGAGACTCTTCGGCTTTTGGGTTCCAGAACTTACACCAAGGACACCATCAGCTTCCCTGGTTCTGAGGCCTTTGCACTTGGACTGAGCCACACTACTGGCATCCAGTTTATCGTGGGACTTTTCTTCATAGACACGTGAGCTAATTCCCCTAATAAATCCCTCTCATATAACTATAACATATCCTATTGATTCTGTCTCTCTGGAGAACCCTGACTAATACAAACACTAAATTGATATGTAAACCGTGTACAAAATAATTTGATAAAAATGACATTTGCTAATTGTATTGGTTTTGACAATAAAATAGCCAGCCCATCTAGTGCATTAATTATCATGATTTATCCTCAAATATTGCAAGTGAATCAGTTGCGTGATACTCAACATTATTAATCATTACATCAATTACCCCACAGATGTGGCCATGGTCTCAATGTTTTAGGCACTGTGTTTCTTTCCTAGATGATAATAATTATGTAACAGTACTTTTGCCTTCAGACAAGTTGTTTCTATTTATCAGAAAACAGGGGCAATTCTGTAGTTTCTTAGTTGGTTGAGTGACTATACTAACAGCCCTTCAAAAATGTGAAGAAAGCCAACTTTTGAAGATCTGTAGTATAAATGTATCATTGCCCCAAGAGATAAGAAACCTTACACTAGTACAATGGAATCAAGTCACTGGCAATATTGCAGCAAGCACACTGACACATATTTGTTATTGTAATTTTTTGTGGCATTCTCTAAGGACATTCGGTATGTCACATTTCAAGACTGCAAGTAATTCCTTAACCTTTAATCAAGAAAGCTGAAAAATGTTTCTCCAACCCATTGCCCTACTTCATTAAAAAGAAAAAGGCTTTCCTTAAAGTTTTGCTTTGTTTGGAAATCAAATTACCCATTGTAAAACAACATTGAAATTTATAGCATATTAAAAGTATTCTCTTGGGAATTATTTTCATCATCTTACTCAGAATATAATATTATGGGTGATTCAGGAGAAATAAATAATTCACTACCAGTTTACAATGTCCCTTTCTGAATTTAATTGTCAAGCCTGAGATACGATATACTGCTATGAGGAAAAAGAAACCTTAGCATAAGAGTTAATTTTCATGAAGAAACAGAAATACTAAGCATTTGAATACATGCAAAATTAAAAGTTATCAAGTCACTGACAAAAGTAGCTAGTAAAAGAAAATTTTGCACTTGTGTGAAAAAGCCACTGGTTGATGTTTGTATTGTATCACATGAGGAGGCTAATTTATAGTCTGTCTTTACAAAATGGAGAGTTTGCAAGGGCAAGATAGGACCTGGCTGGAGCAAAAAGCAGACTTCAAGTGCAACTAGCTTTCCAAAGACTCCCTAATGTGAACCTTACTTTTACAATGAGATAAAAAACAATAAATATTTTTAAGCAATCAAGTGCCTTTGCAAATAATTTTCATCTTTTGCATAATGTGGGAAATTTTTCTAATCGTATTTTAGTCAGCAAACTTTTTTTTTTTTTTTTGTCATTTTTCCGTGTCCGGCAACGGATCGCAACCCTCAGTGTCGCCCCCGTAC
>NW_007730219.1:45288-47540 GCF_000696425.1 Galeopterus variegatus
CTGCTCCTGCGCCTCGCTCAGCCAGTGAGCGGGAACCGGTCTGTATGTGGGATCCGAACCCTCGGCGGGAGCGCCGCCGCACTTCCCAAGCGGCACACTATAGCAGTGCACCACCGGGCTGGCCCTAGTCAGCAAACTTTTCAATAAAATATTTTTACCTGAGGTCTAAAATCCAATATGTAAATGCTGAACTGTCAAAGACAAAAATTGTTTCTCAAATCTCTGAGGTTGAAGAACTAACCTACCTCTATACCATGCATCTAGTAAGCATTAAATTTCAATTTGGAAGTTTATCAGTCTGCATTCAAGTACTGAAAACAAAATGTGTTCTAGCTGATTTAAATAGAAATGGTACTGAACTACTTGCAGCATTATTAGGTGACTGAAGTAACAGACTGCGGGCGGAGCTTCTAGGATGGACTCACAAAGCCACTCACAGAGCCACTAAAAGCTGCTCTTCAGAATGGCCCCTACCAAATTAAAAAGCCACAAGATCCATTGCTGACTCCAGAACAGCCATCTCTGGGAAGCCACTTGCCAAACAGGCAAGTTATATTATAGGAGGAATCAGAATCTGTAACTTCCTTTCTAAACAAAAATGTCTACTACTGAGAGATTTCATAGCTTCAAGAGTAACCGCAAAAAAAAAAAAAAAAAAATTGTTGACTCACCTTAAGAAACTAATTCAATATACATTATAATTAATAATATCCAACCTCATTCTGTATGTGGTTGTCAGCTTGTTCCTAAATGTATTTAACTCCCCCTAGAGACCATCCAAGTTATTGAACAATTTGTTGAGCCAAAATTCCAGAAAAATTCAGGGTGGCTAACAGTTGTAAATATATCTTTATCATTTCTTTAAAATTATAAGTATAATTATTAATGTAAAATATTATTCAGAAATTATAACATTTTATTTTTTATAAATAAAATAAAAATAAAATATAAAAATTTTTCTAACTGGACTGCAGAAACACATGGGAATACGTGTCCACAACATCATAAAACCCAATCATTGAAAATTACCTTAGAGACCAGCTGAGTCACCCACTTTTAAGACAAGCATCTCTGAAGGGTTACTCAGACTGTTTGAGCATGTGTTGGTATGGGCCACTGTGGTAGATGAATTATTAGACTCAATTCCTCATTCCTGCTTGTCATCATCATCACTAAAGAGATAGAGTGAATTCCCCTAGTGCCTCTCTTTTCTCAAATCTAAACAATGTGTTTCCTTATATACATCCACAACTTCTTTCCTGGCTTTCGTCAACTACACATAACAGACACCTCTTTTCTCAAATCTAAACAATGTGTTTCCTTATATACATCCACAACTTCTTTCCTGGCTTTTGTCAACTACACATAACAGACACTGTTGGTACACATAACAGACACCTGCCAAGCCCAGGTCCTTTGAATCCTTTATCAGCTCCTGTGCATGTTGCCACTAACAGCTTTCACCTGTCACCTTCTCTGGAGGCATGCCCTTGGAAGATGGAAGTTGTCTTGTCCAGAAACTCATGGGAGGTTAGACCACCCTGCATTAGGTCCAGTAGCGCCAATGACTGTTTGGTTCAAGGGCAATAAAAGCTCAACTCTCTTTAAGCTATAAGCACCATTTTTTTTAGTTGAGAATTCCCCTACAGTATCAGGCTGACGCTAGATTTTCCCTAAAAATACAACCTTGGGTAGTTTCTCTCTCTCTTGCTTCCCTCACTCCCATACAGGTTTCTCTTGACAGCACTGCTTTAAGTCACTAGCACATAAATCTCTGTCCAGGCACTATCTCCAGAGGACCATTTATGACACTACCCTCCCTTAAATGCATCATCAGAAATATTTCCTAAGTCCATGTCGTTGCTGTTGTGTATATTAGGGATGACACATAACAGTGGATGACACATAGGAAGCACTTACTAAATGTATAACAAATGAGTGTTGATAGCACTTTTCATTAAGGGTTAAAACTTTGCTGTTGCTTTTTGTAGTTCTCTATGACTCTTGAGTTTACTTTTTCCTCAGCATCTCTTACTATGGGATCATAGCTTCCTCTGAATTGATTTGCAGTTTTGCAGTATGAACACTGTGCACTCTGAATGTACTGGATTTCCTGATAAACACAACTTTTAGATCACAGGAACATAATACAAAGTTATATCATCCCTAGAACTTTTACAGTGTTTTTCTGCATATTTTTTTCATCAAAAGATAAGAAAATTGGATGAGAGCCCAGAAGAAAAATATTGCCT
>NW_007730219.1:48049-48676 GCF_000696425.1 Galeopterus variegatus
CATATTTTTTTCATCAAAAGATAAGAAAATTGGATGAGAGCCCAGAAGAAAAATATTGCCTATATTTTGTGTTACACCTTGCAGACTGCAACAGGATTCACTATCTAGGCAGACCAATATGCTACAGGGATAATGTTAGAGTTGCAATCGGGTATGAAGAGAAATTCCACCTCAGTTGTACCAGGGCCCAGACAACCTCACCAGGATAGTTTAAGTATCACTCATATACAGGTGACATATGTGAACATCATATCTGATGTCAAAGTTCCTCTTTACTGAGAAGAACCTAGTAAAGACAAGAACATAAATTGGACAAATTCATGAATGTGAGCTTTTCAGATTATACACAGTGCCAAAACTCCCTATATAGAGAGAGAGAGAATTAAGGTCACCCATTAAATATTGCTCCATATTGGTCTTTCCATCAAATTTGATGCTGGTCTTCTCTCCTCTTAGTTGCCATAATACTATGTCTTTATCACTATTAAAGAACTTTGACATTACCACTCTATTGGCTTTTTTAAGCCCTAATTATTTTTATGTAGCCAAAACTCCCCCACTAACACAGACAGAATTGAAATACACTATCCTTGCCAGCCTGCTTAAGGAGCAGAGGAATTTTAAACA
>NW_007730219.1:49472-96040 GCF_000696425.1 Galeopterus variegatus
TGATATGATTGCTTCTTTTATTCTAAGCATTCACTTTTTAAAGAAAATGTAAATTTAGTATAAGCAAAATTGTATTCTTGTTATTTGAATCTGTATGACTTTTGAGTGATGTTATGTAGAACTGCTAGTTGCTCTTAAGAGGGTGAAAATTTTCTTCTAAACAAGCCACATAAATATAACCCTCATGTTAACTTGGAAATGACAATCAGATATGAAAATTTTCCAAGAGGATTTTAGGAAATTCTTTCTCTGCAAAAAGGATCCTTAAACTAACAACTTGTCCTTGATGAATCCTGTTATAGAATGTCTTCAGATATTTTTATCTTTTATTGAAGATGTTTTGTATTTCTATAAATGTCTATTATATTTTGAAGGCAATGTCAATGACATGTTTATATAAATCAACATAAAGGGAATTATTCTGAGTTAATATACAAAACCAAAGCTCATGTTATTTAGAAGAAAGAGTATTACATTGTATTAAATTATATTTAAAATAGCATCACCACTTAAAATGAAATGGAATATGGTAAAAATATCATTTTGTGAAGTAATTCATTTTGTGTATATAAATATGCTATGTGGTATGATTTTCCCTCTTAAGGTTTTCAAATTAAGCAAGAGGCACCAGACAAAAAGACCAGTGGTTTTTTTTGTTTTTTTTTGTTTTTTCCTTTTTGTCTTTTTTCGTGACCGGCAATGGATCACAACCCTCAGTGTCGCACCCGTACCGGGACTGGCAACGGGATCGCAACCCTCGGTGTTGCGCCCGCACCTCGCTCAGCCAGTGAGCGGCCGAAGACCAGTGTTTGAAACCCTCTGACAACTCGAAACTGAGCCAACTTTACATATCTGCTAAGTGTTTTGTTTTAGATGCAAAATCATCTGCCAAGAACATGAAAAAGGAAAGAAAGAACAGGTGCTACTAGCAAACAATCTCTGCCAAAGCCCTGGAGAAAATCCCTGAGACCCAAACTCAGATTATTTGATTTCCAGCTTTTTCTACCAACGGTTCATGGGGACTTGGAATATCATGTGAATCTCTGATTCTATCTGTCAATTATAGGAATCCTGCCCACCTACATCACATGGGTGGGTGAAGTGAAAATAAAATGAAAAAAGTGATATGAACATGCTTTGAAAATGCGAAAGTATTTGGCAATGGTAAATTAGTAGCAATAAAGATAGTGAGCCCACCTGGTCTGCCTCCTGCCCACCCTCGTGGACCGCATCTCCCACCACACTGTCTCTTGGTCTCTGGGCTCCAGCCACATGCCACCTTCTTTCAGTTTCTCCCTTGAGTCTTATGTCACCCTGTGGCTGGCTCTTTGCCCATGATGTTCTTTCACCAGGAACATCCTTCACCTCTGTTTCCCACCCACATGCCTCAGCTTCTCTGCAACCCCCTCTATCTGGTCCGTTTCTATTCATCCTCAGATCTTGGATCAAACTCTACTAAGGAAATCTTCTTAGACCTACCCTTTGACATTAAGTCAAGATCTCTCTTTCATACATTCTTAAGGCATCATTAACATTCCTTCAAAGCACTTGCCACCACTTTAATCTTCCATCCATTTGTGATTATCTGCTTGATCTTTCCTCTCCCATTCGTCTCGAGGAAGTAGGGCAGAATGTGCTCATTACTTTATCCCCAAAAGTTAGAATAGCAACTGACACAATAAATAGTTCAGTTAACCAGGTGGGTATAGATATCTAAATGCCTCATTCCCTCATCACAGTCAGGTATTTGCTCAAATGTCACCTTCTCAGTTATGCATTTCATTATGAGATGTGCAATTTATAATCTGTGTGACATGAATCTACTTATTCTGGAGCTTTCTTCCCGAGTTACTTCTTCTCATTAGCATTTACCCCATGTTGCCTTCTCCCAAGAAATACCACCTGGGTAATTTCAATTAGTCTGCATTTATTTTTTACTAATGATGTATAAAATCTCATACTAAATTATATTGGTTTTAAGGATGGGTGAGTACAAAAATATTTAATTCAGATTTACTTATCTGAAGGAGTTTACATAAAGAGTTATGATTCACTATATGATACATGCTGACAAACATACAACTGAATTGCTATAGAAGTTTAGGAGATAGAGAGCTTGTGTGCTGATGAGGTGAACAAGAAATATCCCTAATAAAGGCTGAGTTTGACCAGACCAAGGCGAATGGGTTAAGAAAATCCTGCGGAGGGTCATCTCTATAAACTAAAAATCATTGAAATTTACTTCACCCCCAACCCCAAATTTTAGAGGTATCTACACAACTTTTCCAAGAAAAGCTAGACTATATAAGATCCTTCCCCTCACCAAACCCAAGAAAAAGACAGATTGGATTATTAAGAACTCTACCTGGTTATGCATGAAGTATTCTTCTGGAAGCCAAAAATCACTTCTAATGATTTTTGAACGTAAAGTAAATAAATAGAAAGAAGTAAATAAAACTATACATGTGATTCATTGGGATTGATTAATAAAAAGTCATTTTCAACTAATAAAACCAAATTTATGTTTTTTAAAAGAAAAGCTATTTTTCTTAAACTTTCATGAATCTACAGAAACTAGAAAGAGGCTTACCAAATATTATCTAGAGAAATATTTAGTTTTTTATTAATATTTAAGTTATATTAAACATTGTTCTTCATGTACTTGAAAATTATTCTCTCTGGTAGTTTTAAATATTTTCTTTTTTTAAAAAATTTTATTGAATCAAAATTGATTATACATATTTTTGGGGTTCAACATTGAAATATGTTGATCAAATCAATATTACTAGCATATATATTGTTACAAATCTTAATTATTTTTTATGCCCCTTGTCCAATCTCTCCCCATCCCCTTCTCTTTCCCCTCTCTCCCCTCTAATTACCCTAGACTTCTTCTCTCCTTCTGAAAGAATAATGATTACTCTGTTCATTTGTTGCCTAGATGATCTGTCCAACACTGAGAGGTGTGATCAGGTCCCCCAATATTATCATAGAGCAGATGCTTCTTCTGTCACTCTGAATGGGCTTTGTGGAGAGAGACATCTTTTTCTTTTCTTTGTCTCTACTGGTGACTCTCTGTGTCAATGCACTCCAGTGGCAGGCGGACCGTCTGCAAGGAGGTTGAGGCATCTAGCCGCTTTCAGGGCAGCCATGGTTGTTGTGGTGGCTGTGGTGAGCCACCCACATGGAGTTGATGTTTTTGGCATACTCCTTAGTGCTGGCAGTGTTCCTGGTTTTGGGGAGTATCTGGTCCCTGGCTCCATGCCTGGGGTATCCACGCAGGTCCCAAGGCGCTGGCATGGTGTGCCTGGTTGTGGGGGGGTTCCAGTCCCTGGCTCCATACCTCTGGTCCCCAGGTAGGTCCCGAGATGCTGGTGTGGCATGCCTGGCTGTGGGTGGGGTGTCCAGTCCCCTTCTACATGCCTCAGGTCTCCAGGCAGGCCCTGAGGCACTGGCACAGTGTACCTGGTTATGGGAGGGGGGTCAGGTCCAAGGCTCCATGCCCCAGGCCAGGCCCCCCAGCGGGGGCCCAAGGTGCTGGTGGTGTGAGTGGTTGTGAGTGAGGGTCTGGTCCCCAATTCCGTGCTTCATGTCCCCTGCCAGGCCCCAAAGTGCTGGTTGTATACCTGGGCCAGAACTAATTTTTTGTCCTTTGCCTACTTCTAAAATGGGGGAACTTCCTGTGGGAACCAGTACTTGAGCTGTGTGGTTGAGCTAAATTGCTGCTTTGCTGCTGTTTCCCTAGGGAAGGCTTTTTGTGCAGCTTAGGGTTTAATGGTTGACCTTATAGGTACTTCCAGCTCTCCAGAGACCTCGTGCACCTGGGTTGTGTTGAAATTCTGATTTGGGCCTGAGTTTTTTCATCAAACTGCACCCCATGCAATTCTGCTTTCCCAACCAGTCTCCTCTGCTGGTCCTGCACTGACTGGGGGACAGATCGGCTGTCCTTGCTGTGCCCCACTGTTCTCCCAGTGGGCCTGTCTCCCCCACCACCCATGCTCCAAACACTTCCCATGGGGCAGGCCCTGCACTAGTCCCTTGAGATGACTCACAAGCCTCTGAGTGGCTCCCCTTTTTCAGTTGTTCTGGATCCTCTTTCCTGAATGGGTCCATGAGAACCCTATTAGTGGTCTTGCTGTCCTGGGGGTCACGAAGGTCCTCTTCTTCCCTGCTGCCTCCAAGTAACTCCATCTGAAGGGCACATCTGTGGCTTTTGCCGGCTCCTGTTCTGTGTGCTCAGCAGTTGCAGCCCTAAAGCGGCCGTGGCCCAAGACCCTCCAAACAGTTTTTTCTTTCTCTCATCGTGGTTTCTCCTGCCTTCCTGAACTCTGTAGGTCTCTCCTCCTCTTCCCCTGAGTTCCAGCGGCCCCAGCTTGGCTGATGTTACATTTTTATAGTTGTAAAATGCTTGATTTGTGGGAGAGAGTGACGCTGGGAACCGTCTATTCTGCCATCTTGACTGGAATTCCTTAAATATTTTCTTTAAAATCTTTATATTCCTGACATTGTAGCCAATTTTTTATCTAAAAATAATATCAAAATAAATTTCAGAGCAACTACTGTCTTTAAAATTACAAATTCTGAATTTAAATAATTTAATTAGTAATATTGTAATTAATTAAAATTTCTTTCAGATTGTCTTTTTTTTTATGTAGAGGTAAATTTCATGAGAATTGTGCTTTAATGGAATGAAATCATCCTGTCATCAGAGTTGATCTTTTTCAATTAAAAGTTTCTTGGTTCACATAAAAGATTGCAAATGCACAGCCCTAGCCACATAAAGCTTGGCAGATCTTTGTCAGTTGAAATGTGTCAGAAATAGAAGCTCATTTTAACAGAGATACACCAGGCTGGTTTTAGAGAAGACTTTCCAGTCAGTCTACAGTGCTGAAAACCTGTGAACTCAAGCATCCTCAACATAACTGTGACAGTATAAATCTTAAGAAGCAGCATTTATCAAATTCCAAGGAAGCAGTTATTTCATCTGATTTCATAAGCATGTCTTAATTACCATACTGATATCTTCGGGCAGCCAGGACTCCGGACTATGGCTCCCTGAGGATTCATAACCAAGCACTTGAATGACCCCACCTTAACCAACACGCTGAGAAGCAACACCCATCCATGGATGGAGTAAGTTTTAGTTGGATGTGAAGATTTTTTTTTTTCATTCTGGTTCAGGTATAAGGGATAGTGGATTTATTCTCAACTTTCTTGGTTTGCCAGACTCAAAGTTTGCAGATTTATTGTTCAACTCTTGTGCTTTGGTTTTACTATTATTATACAATTTATTTTCTGTTTAAGTGAATAGCAAAATTATTTTCTTTGCTGAAGAGCTGAGTAATTAAAGTATTAATGCTCTGAGAAAAAGACTTTAATTTCTGACCTATATTTGTAAGAACAAATGTCCTTCAATATGTGAATGCTTAAGCAAACTGTGGTACATCCATACCATGGACTACTACTCAGAAATAAAAGGAATGAACTATCAACAGATGCAACATACTAGATGAATCTCAACTGAATTATTCTTAGTAAAAAATATATATATAATTGCAAAGGTTACATAATGTAGAGTTTCATTTATATAACATTATGAAAATATTTTAGAAATGGAAAACAGAACAGCAGTTGGCAGGAGTTGGGACAGCAGAAGGGGGTCGTAGGAGGGAGGTGGATCTAGAAGGGGAATGTGAAAAATCCTGTGGTGTTGGAACTGCTTTGTATCTTAACTGCTATAGTGGATACATGAATCTAAACACGTAGTAAAATTACACAGAACTAAATACACACACACCCATACACATACACACTTTACACAAATAAGTAAAAATAAAAAGGAGGAAGTCAGAATAAGATCAATGAATTGCATCAATGTCAATATCCTGGTTGTTAACTGTATGCCAGGAAAGTGAGACGTGTATTTGATGTGAAGCTATGCGGTAGGAAGAATGTGTTTTTGTTAAGGGAGAAAGAGTAAGTTTTGTCCTAAAGTGGAATGACCGTTCCACAATGAAAAAGAGGGAGAGTAGAGAAAAATTATGAATGGATATAGAAAGTTGTAAAAGGTTCATGAAAGAGAAATCTTGAAAATGAAATTTTATGTGTGATGAAGCTGGCTAAGATTTAAAGAGAATTATTTATGTTTTTTTAATTGAGCATTAATATCAATAGTATGCTGATGAAAAGCTATAATTCAATCTTCTCTGGTAAAACAACAAATGGTTATTGGAGTACTGGTATCCTCTTAATAAGAAATCATAAAAGCTTTTTCTTTACCTTTTAAATAATTGGCCTAGGAAACAAAGATTCTGTTTTATCAAGACAATTTTATGTGCTTTATGTTGTCCTTTTTAGGTCTTCAGTTACCTAAAAAAACTGAGTCTTCTCTATTAAAAGACTTATTTGTCTGTTTGTACAACTATGTAACTTTCTGTATTTGCCTTCACAGTCTTTTCATTATCACTTTGGTTGAATAAATTTGTTTCACTATACACATATACACACATATACACATATGTGTGTGTGTGTGTGTGTGTATCCTGCTTGTGATGTTGTACTTATAGTTTGCAAAATGTAGTCATTAAGGAAACTGGATAAGGGGTACAATGAATCTCTCTTATTCCTTACAACTGCATGAGGATCTACAATTACCTTAAAAGTATAATTAAAAAACAAGATAATGATTACTCAAAAAAAGTACACAGAAATGTGTGAGCTGAAACAGAATCATTAAAAATATATTTTGCAAAATAGTTCTCACTCGTCTGTAATTCCTGTATGCTAGTTTAGTTTGTACCAGAAAACTTCTTAGGAAGGTCTTACAATTAATTTATGTAATAAAATAAGTCACAGTAAATAGCACCACATCATAGCATAATAATTAAGAACATGAGATTTTGAGCAGAGTAAGGTGAAATTCAGTTTTTGCTACTTCCTAGCTGTGTTATCTTAGAAGAGTTATTTAACCTCCCTAATCTTCACTTTTCCTAACAGAAAATGAAGACAATCATAGTATATAATTTGCTGGGTGTCGTGAGCACCAAATGGAAGAAAATATTTAAAAGACATGGTATAGATTTGGCACGTAGTAAGGGTTCATTAAACTTAAATATTGCTCACAATCATTCTGGTGGTAGTACAGGTTGTATTTAGATTTAGAATTTTTATTTACTACTAAATATCAGTTCACTGGAACAGAAGGTGCCCCCCACTTACACAAACACTATTCAACAGAGATAGGTTAAGTAATTGTGACATGGAAATTCACTTAATTTTTTTGCAGAACCCCAGGTTTCTATTTTCTCCCATGGGGGAAAGACCTTTACATATCACAAGTCAAGTGTAAAGTGACACATGAGTACCTATATTAATATGCCACATTTCTGATGTATTTCAGTGATGTTTCAGAGATATTCAAAGATCAGAATCCAAGGAAGCTTCAAGTGGCCTCACTCCTTATGTATTTTGTATACCAACACTTAACATCCACTTTTATTCAATGTTTACAATACCACTATGGGGTAGGTGTTATCATCACTTTACAAATGAGGAAACTGGGGCTTAGAAAGATTAAGCAACTTTCCCAAAGTCAGAGAGCTAAAAGCTAAAAGAAAAACCTTAAACACCTACCCTACCAACTCTAAAGCCATGTTCTCAATCATTATAAAACTAAATATCGAATCAGGAATCTTTAAACTTTATTAATATTTTCCCACTTTCTTATCTCTGAGGTGTTCATAAAGGCAGTATTTCACAAGACAATAGAAACATTTCCCCAAATTTAAAACTTTACTTATTCTAAAATGAACCATCTGGTAAATGCCACAGGAGAACTGACTTATTTGCACACATCTGGGTATGCCTTTTTATAATGAAAATTTTATTTGCCTTGTAAATTTAGATTCTAGTATATTAAGCTTGTTCAAAATATAGTATTCTATGTTATGACCAACTGTGAAAGGTTCCCATAAGTGTATCAAATTAGCCTAAAGCCTTAAACCCTAAGAGGAAGCTGTGGTATTCTATAAGTATGATAACCTTCCTTGTGCTATACACATCACATGCCTTATCCCACTTTCCCTTGTTCAGAACACTTTAAGTAAAGTATTTTTAGTATTCCCATTTTATAGGTGAGAAAAACGGTGTTTCAAGAAGACATGAACCTTGCCCAAGGGCACAAGTGCTCAGTGTTCAGATTCCAGGGTCAAGCAGGTGCTGTCACTCCACAGCAGCGTCTGTGGTCACGAAGGATTTCCTGACTCTTCTGCTCTCTCCTGACCTCAGCAATTTGTGTCACCTCTCTAAGCTTTAGTCTGTTCCTGTATTACATTTTAAAATAATACCTTTCCTAAAAGATGATTCTGAGAATTAGAAGAAATAATGTATGTAAATCATCTTACAAAGAAATGTAGGATCTTCCCATCTCCCATCACTGCCACTGTAATTGCCAAAAAACGTGTCCACCAATAGAGAACTATGAACTGCTGAACTGATTCTAAATATACAAAAATATGAACAATACATATTCTTCCTGGGGCTGTTAGAATGGAAAGCCAGAACGTTCTCACGAGCTGGCACAGCACTGGCTCTTCCTTCTTGGCTCATTCCTACTTCCAGGGCCAGAACTTAAGCCAGATAGGTTTGAAGGAGAGCATCTGCTTGCTCCTCCATTGACCCCCAGAAAGCAGTATAGGAGCTGCTGCTGCCTTGGCTAATCCTCTGACCATGAAGAAAATTCCCAGAAGATTTTGTTGCAGTTTCTTTTCTATGCATGGAGGCGCTCACCCTTCTATCACAATTCTACCATCTGGCAGTAAATGCTGTCATGAATCTGTGTACATTGTTCCAAAAAATATGTCCCCACCTCTGCACACAAGGAATAAGCTGGCAATTCTTGTCCTAAACATGAGGAATAATGAACGTAGGACGAAGGGGATATACAAGTTTGCAATGACCATTAAGAAAGACTGTGAGCTTTGGCTCCACAATGATTCCACAGACCATCAATTAAAATTGAAACGTAAGTTGTTATCCATGTACAATGAATGCTAAAGACAACAGTGAGCAGATGTCTCTCCTTATGCCCCGAGATGTGGTTATCTGGCTTCTCATTGCTTCTTGACCAGCCAAAGCCCAAAGTCTTCAAGTCCTTTCCTTTCATTTTACCTCAAAATTCTTTGTTCCTTGCCAATCCTCTCTTATGTGACAGCTCTGGAGAACTATTTCTATCAGGTCACCAGGACTTTTACTACAGTGCTCTGCCAGTATCAAGAACATCTTGTATTCTATATGGAAAGCCAACTTAAAACTTAAAAGTTAATAACCAATTTAAATTTTTAAAACCGAGCACCAGTACCCTTCTCTTTGACTGGCAGCATTTTATTTCCATTTATACACATTCGTTCAGGATATGGCACAGAATAATATTCAATAAATAATGAAGTAATGAATAAATATGTTGGGGCTAAGTCCATTTACTAGCTACTGGCCACTAAAAGTAAACATTAAAGGAATGTTTGTTGATACATTAGTTATAAATCTGATAGAGTAATAATTTCTGGATTCATTAACATTAAATTGAAATTTTACTGAAGATTGAGTTTACTATGTTTGTGGTTTAGAATCTAAATATAAAGTTAGAATATGCCAATTTGCTAATGACTAATTTACATTAGACACAGATGGTCATTAGACTGCCTTGTATATATTATTTTTGACATATAAATAAGAATAAAAGCATTGATTGTGATTTAACGATTTGTAGGGTCCAAGTTTACATTTTCTGCCTTAAATCATAAATTAAAAGTCATGGACAACATACTTTAAGCAACTTATAGCTATTAAAGAGTTTTGATGCTTTATAAAGGTTTTTAATCTATAAAAATATAAATATCTAGATTTAGAATATATTGGTTACAACTCATTTAGGAGTTCAACATTCAGGCTACTTTAATACTTTTGGAAAATGGGAAATGATTACCAATTTTCTAAACGGACTTTCATTTATCTAATCTTCTTTGAGCATCTTTGTGCCAGGTACTGTTCTGTGTTGTATGAGTCTCATACTGAACAAGAAAAAGTCTCTGTTTTCAGCGAGTTTACATTCTAACTATTAGGATAAGCAAAGGCCATAGTTACAAGCAAAATCTACCTAAGTTTCACTCATAACGGTCATTTCTTCCTCTTTATATTGTTCATATTCTTTGTTCATGTCTTGCAAATTGAAATGATGTTACAAATCAGAAATTATCATAACATACCAATGAATAGAAACAGACTTTGATAGAATTTTCCCTTGATTAGAGCTGATCTCTAGTTTTAGAGGATACTGGATTTCATTTCACAAGAAATGGTGACTTATGCTTAGTTTTTGAACCTTAACATTAATAACAATTGCCAAACTTGATTGATATCTAATTTGGCTATATTACATTAACAATCCAGTTCCAGCAGTATGGCATTTAATCACATGCAATTATATTAAATAGATATGCATTGAATGGAAAAAAGATTACTTTGCCATGAAACATGTTCACATGATGATTAATAGCATATTTTGTGTGAGTTTATTGTAATTTGACATTTGTTCTGATTAAAGAGTCAAGAGCAATTTGTTCCTTGAATAGCTTGGCTTATCTCAGCAGTGTTGTTTTGAAAATATCACCATCCAATTCAATGTTTATTTATGTTCAGTCACATAGAGACTTACTATTATAAGCCCCATATTCTAATAACCCAAATCATTACGTTTCCAACCCTTTCCTGATGACTTCAATGAAGCAAGACTTGTTAAATGTCTAAATATCCACCCTTGAAGGAAAAAATAGTAAAGAATATCACAAGAGTCCTGCAATAGAAAATATTCATAATTAATTTACCCCGTCTTTTCTTTTACACTATGGTGTATTAGGTACAGTCTTGGTGACTCAGAATATCTTATATTTTTATGTCATCTACTTGATCTCTCAAGATCTATAAACAATACTTTCCCCTATCAATTAAAAATCAAGATAGCAGTGCTTGATTCAAATATTTCTTCACCCACAAATTTTATTTTAAAAACTTGGAAGAGAACAGGGAACAGCATCCTAAAACAGCACAATTTAAAACTGGACATTTTTTTTAAGTCTATTTCCTTTATACCCTTGGCCTTTGTGCTATTGCTAATGGCTGAAAGCAACAAATTCAGCCATTGAGAGTAGCAGAGGAAAGATATAAACATCTAATCTCCGAGGAGCAACACTGAAGGAAAAAGTGCTATTACCCAAAACATTTATCATCATTTGATGCAGTGAAGATGTAGTGCCTAAAACTGTCATCAGATTTTTCATAAGAAGTAACAGCTGTGAAATGCCAAAATCCATTTGATTTGAACCTTTAAGTTTCATCCTAAGATTAGCTTTGTAGAGTTGTCAGAATCATTTCTTAAAAATAATTTGTGTTTAATTCAGTTTGGCTTCATATGTATATATTTTTATGAGATTTTAGAATTAAAATTTTTCATAAGATCTATAGTAGTATACCAAAGAAATTACACCATTATAACAACTTAATAATCAGTAAAAAAGTATTAAAAGCTTTGAGACAAGATTGTAAATTTTCTCTTTTAGTACTAGAAAAGAAACATGGAATCTGAAAAAAAAAAAAAAAAAAAACACAGTAATAATGGGAAAATATGAATGAGATGGACTGGGGAAAAGCATGGCCTGCCTCACTAAATGTAATTTGCAAATGACTTTGGGTTATACGTGTAAGTCTCACTAGAAACATCCAGGAAAGGACAAGAAGATCATTAATGTAATTCAGAACTTTTTTAAAAAAAAGTAACTTATAAGTCTCTCCTTTTCACTAAGGAGCCCAAAAACAAGTATTAGAACTAGATGGTTGATTTATGGGCCTATCCATTTGAAGGATATCATTTTGGGGTCTGGGGGAGTTTGGAACATCTTTCTTCATTGCACTATATTGGGAGACTGTATACATGTGAATCATCATTGCCAGCAATAACCCAATGAAGTACATAGCTAATTCTTCTCAAATTAAAAAAGTTTATTTTAAATAACTCTAACAACTCTATGTGTTTTGCTAAAGATATAACCAATTGTTAGATTGAATATTTTTTATGGTGAGAAACAGAAATACTATTTTTTAAGGCTTAGTTCTTGATAAACACCAGTGACACAACTTTTCCTATATGTCAATAATTCAGGTTGTTTTCTTTTTCCTATGCTTATGAGAGGGATTGTGAATAACACGAAATCCAGTGTCTTTATATTATTCCTGGAAACAGCATATAATCTTCACAGGTTTGTGGCATGTGACTTTACATAATTGAGTTTTAAGTGGAATGTGGACTGCCTGGAAAAATTCCATCCCTTCTACAATTGTGAATTTCATTATCCATGACAGATCATAAAAATGTATTTTCTACTACTGATATTCTGGGGCAACAATTTACCCCGTAGGGAGACCTGAGAATTTCCTGTGCTATAAAAAGGATGAGGCTTAAAAAAAATTATTCCATATAGCTGTGATTACTCTTGATTTATAACTACAATAGACACAGAGCAGTATATTATAAAAGGTAATTGTTTCCAAATATACTTAGAACTTACTCTTTATGACTGTATGTATTTCTTTCAATTGCAGTCAGAAAAATTTGACAAACATTTCAACTGACTGAAGAAAAAGCCATATTCTCTGTTGGGCTACGCCCGGGCTGCCAGCCATTTTGGGAAAGTACCTCAGCCATTTTAAACTTGCTTCGGGCTGATTCTGGGAAACCGAAACCTAAGCGGAGAACTCAAAACTTAAAAGAACTAACTTCCGGGGTACGGTGACTCTGCACTTTTTTCCCGCCTGCCCTGTCCTCACCCCTCCTCCCGGGTAGCAGTGTGTCAACTCCCTATTGGATGAGAGCTCCCCCGCCCCTAGTACCTTATAAAAACCCTTGCTTGCTGTAATAAACAGAGTTCCGGCTTTGACCGCTCTCCTGGCTTGGTGTTCTTTCTTTGTCCCCGGGGCCGAAGCGCAGAGGGGATCGGGCCTGCGACACTCATCATCCCGCTCAGCCCCACAAGAGGTTACCGCTGGCTGGTCCGGGGTCCCTTCCCGCCCTGTGTTGTTGGTCCCCGGTGGCGAGGAACCAACAATTCTCTATCAAAGACAAATTTGGTAAAGCAAAACTCTCAGATCTTCCTGCAGAAGTAAATGTTTCAGCAGGTTTACCTGGAGTCAAAGTTGTTTCCCATACTTTATGAGGATAAAGGAAATGATGTAGTGAGAGATTTGGTAGAATCCAAAACTTTATTCAAATATAAAATATTGGATGTTGTCATCAAGCAGATCCCGTTCCAATAAATTATTCTATTCATTTTAAAAATGAGATAAGCAGCAGATTATTCAGGACTTTTTATTTCACATAACAGGCATCCATCTTGAATGAGCTTAAGCCAAGAATATATTAATTGTAAGGATGCTGGTTGCCTCACAGAACCCAAGTTGAGGAATTAGAGGAGGGCTCCATAATAAACTAGAACTTAGGACTCAGAACACAGTTGAGTCTATTCCTGCTCTCCCATGTACTCCTCTCTGTAAATCTGCTCTGCTCTTTTCTCCTTCCTCCTCTCCAAAGCTACTTATGTCTTCTCTAAGGCCCTCCCCCTGACACCCGATCTTGGGTCAATTAATTTCTCTTCCAGAATTTGGGACCTGGAATTTAATCTGTAATACATAAATTGTGGGAGATTTAAATTGCTAATGCCATTTTTGCCCATAAGGTGCTCTGATCCTCATCTTACATGACCTCTCTGTAACATGTGAAGTGACCGACTACTACCTCCTTCATGGAACTTTCTACCACAATTTAAAAATTCAATTTAATTGGGTTGCTTGTTTTTTTCTTGTAAAGTTGTTTGAGTTCCTTAAAAAACAAACAAACAACAACAAAAAAAAAAAAAACGGGGAGGGGGAAGAGGAAGATATAACAACCACAATTTTTTTTGAAGTTCTTACAACAAGCAAATGGAGGGGACACACTTGGGTGGGAGGGGGAAGAGGGAGGAGGGAGGGAGGTTTCGGTGATGGGACATAATAATCAACTACACTGTATATTGACAAAATAAAAATAATTTTAAAAATTTAAAAAATAAAAAATAAATAAATAAAAATTCAATTTAACATAAGTACAATTTGTATAAAGCAATGGGTAGCACCTCAACCTTGATTAACCTACAGATCTAAATTATGAAAACACCAGAGGAAATGGGAAATCCTTGATTATCAAAAATCCTTCATTGTTATTTGTATTTCCTCTTTCCAATCCTACAGGGAAACATAAAACCACAAAATTCAAATAGCAAAATTATCTTCAAAAGAATTTTAAGAAACATATTTTCAAAGCGCACTGCCAAACTGTGGATTAGAGACTCAGGACAACAACACACAAGAAAGGACAATTAGGTGATTGAATAAATAAGCATAATGCTTAATATAAAATGAAAATTACTGGTAAAATTTTGATTAGCTTTAGAAGTTAATGCTACCTATAATTCTAACGTGTAAATATATACATACCAACATAAGAAATGCATTTAAATTTTTAATTAGGAGTTAACTTTGTCTCACTTTCAGTTTGGATTGTTAGTTAATATCCATTTTTCATAAAAGCTCCGTAAATAAAGATACGATAGAGTCTAATACCTTGAAATAATAAAATAATGAGAGATAAAGTTTAAATTTACTTCTACGGGTTTCTGCTCAGAAGTTTCCAAGTTTATTAATTAAAAGAATCACTGAGATAATACATATAAATATATTCATTATTGTCATTTGGGAAATTCGTGATTATGGGTACCAAATTTGCATGCTATTCATAATCCAATTTTTACTTAATTAAAAACTTGAAAAATTAAAAAATTATATAATAAATGTGCCTAAAATCCATCAACTAGAAAAATTAAAGCATAGTATTACCATTTTTAGATGATTCCTCCAGGAAGACAGAATTAATGGCAGAATTTTTAAAGCATTAAGCCATTTTAAGCATTCATTTAGCTAATAAAATTTAGACAAACATGACATTATGCTAACCAACCTGAAATTTTATTCAGGAAGCAAAAATAAATTAATATCTACAAAGGCAGTTACAAATATTTTGCAAAATACTGGATTTATTATATCTCTTAAGCAGCCTTTAAAAAACATGAGTGTAAAATTAAAATTTTAATTTTGCAAATACTAAGAACGCAAGAATAGATTTTCATAGGTTAGCTAATTATTTAAACCAAATAAAACAGAAATTGCAGCATCTAAACAAAAGCACTAACATCTCAGGTTTTTTTAATCTGATAGAGTATCCCAGTGTCACTATGATGTTGTGAGGCTCAAATAACATAGTGCTTTGGAAAGCATGTGATTATTTTCTCCCATATGTATTAGTATGTTGCACTCTGTACCTTGGCTGTTTCAGAGTTGATGCCATGTGCTCACCAAATCTCATTTCCTTTTCCACCAGGGCCTACAGCTAGATTACATCCCCCAGTCTCCCCATGTGTTTGCATTCCAAAAGTGGAAAACCTATGTTCAGACTTTGCTAATTTACGGATTTTAGGAAAATGCATTGCATAATTCTTTAATTTTCCAAGTTTTTAATTAACTGAAATTTGGACAATGAATAGCATGGAAATATGTACCCATAAGCACAAAGTTCCTAAATAGCAATAATAGATTTTTATATGGATTGTTTCAGCCATACTTTTAACTAATGAAATTGGCAATTTCTGAACTATAACCTGGAGCAGTAAATTTGATTTTTAATTTATCACTTCAATGGAATGTGAGTACAAGTGTTGTCTGCCACTTCCAGCCCTGACCTCTAAAATTCTCCTGCATGGTTTTCAGTGGTCACCCATATGCAGAGGACTCGGTGCAGGACTCCATGGCCTTGGAAGATGGTAGAGCCATTAGAGAAAAGAAGCTCAATCCCTTAATGTCTGTATAGGGGAAAACTCACTGCAGCCCTACACTGCACTTTCTAGTGAGTGAGAAAGTCCCTCCACCACAAAACTCTATAGCTCACCCAAGACTGACTGTTTTGTACCCTAACCGAGCTACTTCAACAGAAACTAGCTCATCTGTAGAGACTGATTTGTAACCCTTCTGAGAAACCATATCTCTGCATGGTCTTAGTGATGCACTGGGTAGTATATGCATCTGTTCAAGTACCCTGGCTCTCCTACACATGTAAGCAGTGGAACGAATGCTAGTTGAAGGAGAAATGGCCTCCAAGATGTCAATTTGAACACTTTCATATCAGAAGAAATGGCACTCCACTTGGACAATAGTGGACCTAGAAAGCACACCTCAGCCCATTGTGGCAATGTCATTAGAGACTCACCAACCCATAAACACAGCAGAATGATCTAAAATGCAAACATAAATTCACTACAAGGCTAAAGGTGACCTTAACTGTATTTATTCTCAAAGGGAAAGGAAATATCAGATGTTTATTTGGTTATAGAATTTTGTTTTTTGGTTTTCGTTTTTGTTTGTTTGCTTGTTTGTTTGTCCATTGCTCCTGCTGTGTTGAGTATTTTGCTTCAACAGTATTGCCAGGTTCCTAAAATTGTCTACCATCACAATTTGGCTTCCATCTTTGCAACAGCACTGTACCATACACCTGGTTTATATATACTGACAGTGTATAACTTTTAATTAGTGGACTGTGCCCTGTTTTTAGTTTTCAAAACAATTTCTAATTCTGATGATTATGTGATGTAAAGAGGTGCTATGATGGTCATGCAACTAATACTTAATATTAAATCAATACACGAATTTTATTGGATTCACTTTATGTGTGTTAGTGTGCTAAACGTATCATTATTATTAAACTGCCCTGAGATTAACCCTGAAGACTTAAAATATTGAGTTTTAAAACAAGTACCACTTCCTACGTGGGGTACTTTCCTTATAGTAAATGTAAACATGTAGACTACATTCAGGGTGACCTAAAGTAGAGTGCTCATGAACTTTGAGAATGGACTTCCTTTTTGGTTCAATATTAGTGAGTGGGAGATCGATGATGGGGTGTGTTAGTCCATTTCTGTGGCTTATAACAAAATACCTAGAACTGGGTAATTTATAAGAAAATAAAATTTATTGCTTAGTTTCCAAGGCTGGGAAGTCCAAAGTCCAGGGAACACATTTGTTGAGAATTTTCTTCAGTGGTGGCTTTTACAGCAATGCAGGGGTCTCACATGGCAGTAAATGGTAGAGCTGAGAGAGAGAGAGAGAGAGAGAGAGAGAGAGAGAGAGAGAGAGAGAGATCCTCATGCACTCTCCTTTAAAAGCCCTCAGAACTATACCCACAACCATTATTAAACCATTCACTATGGCAGGGTCCTTCAAAGCCCCACCTTTTAATTGCCATAATAGGATTTCCCACCCTAACAGGTACAATGGGAACTAATCTTTAATGACTTTGGGGGGCCATTCAATCCACTGCATGGGGGTAGGTACTCTAGACTTTTACATCCTGTTTTACATTTTTCATGGATGCCCTACTTTGCTCGGTTTCTGTTGGAATAAGTGAAAGATGATAAAATCATGTTTTATCTACTAATTATGTGATCACAACTCAAATAGCAAAGCCTAACTCTCCCTGTCCCTCCTATCCCTCTCCTAAAAGGTGCAGTTTGGAATCTCATTCCGGAAAAGATGGAATTGCATGAAGGTTCTCTAGATGTTAGGTAGACCTAAATAAAAGTTCTCAATAGATTCTTCTTTTGAGTAAATATAAGAACACTTGTAGCTATAATTCTGGGAGCATGTTTCACCTTCATTTTTAATATCTTCCACTGAATACTAGTCTTTTTTAGATGAAGAACTGATGTCAACCTTTCAGGTACTATAATTTATTCTATCATCTTATTACATATCAAGTAGGATGGTGAAAAATGTTTCCTTGCAAACTTGTAATCCAGTATCAGTTACTTCCTATTTTTATCCTTAACAGACCACTGCAAATCAATGTAATGGTTTTTCTAGTAATTATTCACAGCACTTTGTTAAAGTTTGCAATTTCATCAGCTATTTAATGATATCTTTCTGTGAAGAAACTTTGCTAAGTTAACCATAATATTCATTGACTGGGTGGGATGTGAATGGGATGTTACAAATGTTATATGGAATGAAGATCTGTATTAAAAATATAGTCCTTATTTTAAAAAGTGAATTCCATGCTAAAATGAGGAATTTCTAAATTTTTGCAAAAGCGAATCATGTTTTCTTAAAGATAATAGCAAGACAAATTATAGCAATCTATCATTTTATCAGAAATGGACAAGCCTATGTATTATGAATATTTCCAAGCTTCCTTTTGGAATATACCAAGAAACGCATTTGGAGTTATCTTTATTTTTATATTGTTGTCAATTTAGATTCTGGAATTGGGGGTTGATGGTGTGATACGCTGCGTACAAGTGGTAAGAACTCCTATTCCTAGAGGATTTTGAGATTGAGGAACACATGTTTAATCTCCGCTTTATATCTTGGTCTAGTTCCTCTTTCCAAATTGAATAACAGGTTTTTTTTAGTTGATTAAGTTGGTGCTCTGAAGCTTAATGTCAGTGCCTTTTACTCTGAATTGTCAAATTTTGGTAAAACATGTGCCATTTTCTTTGGGGACAGAACACAGATCATAATGTCTGCCAGAACACAATTTATATTCCTTATTGGCTTCATTAAACTTCTTAAATTTTTTTTAAAATTCTCTTTATAAATTACCCAGTTTCTGGTACTCTGATTTAAACAACAAAAAATGGACTAATACAGAAAACTGGCACCAGGAGTGGAGTGTTGTTAATAACAAATACCTGAAAATGTGGAAGTGGTTTTGGAATGGGTGATGGGCAGGGGCTGGGAGAATTTGGAGAAGGAGGTTGGAGAAAGCCTAGATTCTGATGAGAAGGGTTTAGAAGACAAAGAGGATCAGGAAAAGTTTCAAACTTCGTAAAGACTGATTAAATGATGGTAAAGAAATGTTGATAGAAATATAAACAGTAAGGCCATTCCAAGGAGGTCTTAGATGTAAATGAAAAGGAGATTATTGAAAACTGGAACAAAACTCACCCTTGTTATGAACTGGCAAAGAATTTGACTGAATTATGTCCTTCTCTGAGGACTTCATGGAATGCAGACCTTAAGAGTTATGAACTAGGGTATTTAGTAGAAGAAATTTCTAAACAGCAATGCATTCAGGCAGCTGAGTGGCTACTTCTAACAGCCTATGCTGAATGAAGGCAGCAAAGGCATAAAGGTATAATTTATAATTAAAAGGGAAGCAAAGCATAAAAAATTGGAAAAATCTCAGTCTGGCTACATAAAAAGTAAAATCAGTGTGTTTGGGAGAGGAAACTCAGGGTGTGGCCCAGTGACCATCTGTGAAGGAGATGAACACATAAAGAAGGGATCATCAAGGGAATGAAAGAAAGACTCCAAAGGCATTTCAGAGATCTTTGAAATTGCTCCTCCCATCACAGGACTAGAGGCCTAGGGAGACAGAATGGTTTCAGGATCAGACCGAGGGCACCCTCCATGGGCCTGCTTAGGGATACCTCAGGAAGCTGCTCCCTGCATCCCAACACAGCACTCCTTGCCTGCCCAGATGTAGCTAAATTGGCCCCAAGTGCTGCTAACCCCATTGCTTTGGAATATACAAGCCAAAAACTTTGGTGGCATCCAAGTGGTGTTAAGTCTGTAGGCTCACAGAATGATAGGGCTGTGGAGTCATGACAGCCTCCACCCAGATTTTAAAGGATGTATGAAAAAGCCTGGAGCCCAAGAAAATATTTGTCATAGGAGTGGAGTCACCATAGAGAGCCTACACTAGAGCAGTGCCAATTGGAAATGTGGGGTTAGAATTGCAGCAAGAAATCCCTACCAGGACCATGCCTAGTGGAGCTTTGGGAGTGAGACCACAACTAAAACCCCAGAATTGTAGAGCTACCAGCATGGAACATAAGCCTGGAGGAGGTGAAGCATGGGCCCTGCCCAGGAAAGCCTTAGGGGTGAGGCTGCCTAAGGACTTGGAGGCCAAATCCTCACACCAGTTTGTAGCGGATGCCATACATAGAGTGGAGGGAGATTATTCTCTAGCTTTAAAATTGACTGCCTACCCTGTTGGGTTTCAGATATGCTGTTACACCTTCCTTTTCGCTCATTTCTCCCTTTTGCAAGGGAAGTGTCTGTCTTATGCCTGTCCCATCATTTATCTTGGGAGCAGATAACTTGTTTTGATTTTACAGATGGGACTTTGGACTTGGGAATTTTGAGTTGAAAAGGTAAAGATTTGGGGAATGAAATGAATGTATTTGTATGTGAGAAAAATAGGTTTTGGGGGGCCTGGTGGAGGATGCAGTGTATTGAATGGCCCCTCAGCATTCACTGAAGCTTGACTCCCATTGTAACAATATTAAGAGGGGAGGAAATCCAATTATGATATTTGAAAGGTGGGGCCTTTAAGAAGTGATTGGATCATGAGGACTGTGCCCTTGAGAATGGATTAAATTAGCATGTTTGAAACTGCTCAGATACTAACATCTTTCTAAATCAAGTTTTCTCATATTTATGTGCTATTTTGTAATATAGAGCATATTTCTGAAAATTCTAAACTTGAGAAGTTAGAATAAAAATAAAGCTGGTACCCATACCAGGTATGAGAATTTTTATAACAGAATGTTATGGATTTTTTCCCCTTTGAAGGAGACAAGCAAAAAGTTGTTATGTTTAGGATTTAGAAACTGTGTATCTTGAGCTTACAATAAACAATGAGTCAAAGATAATGTGAGACAAAGAAATGTGAGACCTAGTTGAAAAACTATTCATTTGTAAACCTTTGAAACGTTTAGACTGACTCTTCAGGATAAAGAAGGTTCCAAAATAAGCTCATTTTCTAAGTATCAGTTTTAGGGAGGAAGGACTAGCCAGGAAAAGCCTGACTCTGATGGAGCAGAAGTGGGATTTCATACTTTGGATCGTCTTCGGGGAACATCTCATTTTTCAGAGTTGAGACCCAGCTCAGCCTTGACATCATCTTCTATGAGAATTAGTCAAATAATGGGGTCCCAGAAAAAAACAAGAAGGGTCTTATATAAATCATAAGTCACAAACATCTTGAAAAAAAAAAATCCTTTCCAGTAAAACTGCCTACTTGGAGTCATGATATAAAAATAGGGATATGGATACCTGTTGTTGCAATATCTTTATTTTATTTTCTTCCTAGCACTCAATAAATTTATTTTCCTTTTGGGGGGTGTTAGAGTTAATAACTTTTAAATTGAATACAATGTCTGAGTAGAAAAGACAATAGAAATGGGATGTTTGTAACACATTTGAGACAATCCAAAAGCAATTCTACTATACCTGGATACACAGACTTTGTTCATATACAGATCTTTTGTGGCGCATTTCACTTAAAGTTTTACTATTATCTACATTAGGATTCCCCTTCTTTGTTTTTTTTATAAACTTCCAGGCAAATACAAAATTTTCTTTTAAATGTTACAGTATAAGTAGCCAACCTAAACTGGAATTTTATGTTTCCTCATAATATGCAATTTATATTTCATAATTTAATTTGTTCTCTAATAGTCTATTATAGCTTTGGCTTGTTGTAGCACCCTACTTTAAACAATTGTAATACTTTTAAACTGTAGCTTAATCAAATTTATCTTTGAAGTCATGTTTTCCTCTTTATAATGGGCATTTATATTTTTTCTAAAAAACTGTTCTTTTTTTCTCTGTCATTCAGCCCTAAATCTGCTTCTGATTGCACATGAATAGTTAAAAGGACCAACACAGAAAAAAGTGAAATAAAGGAAAGAATAAAAGGAGGAACGCAAATCTTGTTGGAAACTAACTTCTGTGGGTAAGAACAAAATATCTGAACAGATTCTCAAAGGAGTTCACGGCCTTATATAATCAGTATATGAAAAGGTTTCAAATGCCATGAACAGCAGCAACCCATCTCAGCTGCAACTGTCACACACATCTCACTAGCAATACAGTCGAGGTCTCTTCCAATAATGTTATTACCAAGAATATGAGATAAGGAACCCAGCTAAAAGTCATGCCGAATCTGCCTTGGATCAAGTTGAGTGGCAGCAATGCCTTATGATACGGAAAAATGGAAAGAAGCTTTAACTTTTTTAATTGGATTAAACCCAAAGGGGGAAAAGGTATTTATCTTGTCTACCTTGCCTGTCTAAGCTACTCAAGCTATCACTGTCACCAGCACTCAAGTTCTTTCCACAGGCTCATACAGGCAGCATCTGTTCACTGCTCACATACACTGGTGCCACCTTCCTGCTTAGAAATATTTTCGGAAAACACTCAGGAGCGTTAGAAGTTTTGCTCACTGCTAAATGCTTACTACTGAGCTTTTCATTACAGTCAGCTACAAAGCACTTGGGTTGAGAAATGGTTCGTTTGTCCTCATAATTTTTTAAGGATTAATTCTTACATTCCTGCCACAAACTTTCTTACCAGCTATATAGTTAAAACCCTTAGGTTTTCATTCTTACACATTAATTTTCATATCTCTATCACAACTGGCAAGGTAAATGTTCATTCATAATTTTTCCTCCTGACCTACACCACCAAAATATGCTTACAGCTGCTGCATGAAACTACTAAGCATTGGTGAGTAAAATTAAAGGTCTAAATAAATGAACAGATTTACCATGTCTATAGATTGGAAGAATCAATATTTGCATATGTTCATCATAATTAAGACCTTCCTTTTCCAAATATATCAGCAGAAAAATGGACTGAGAGGAAGTATCCTCGATACATATATTTAACAAAGCTTTCTATCCAGGATACAGAAAAACGATAATAAGAATACAAACAATAAAAGCAGAGTAAAAGCCTTGAATGTATACTTCTTAAACATAAATATAAAATGTGCAAGTAAGCACATGAAATGATAGTCAGCATCATTAGTCTTCAGGGAAGAGTGAATTAAAAGCACAATGAGTTATGATTTCATATCATTCAGAATCACTGAAATTAAAAAGACTGACAATGCTGATAAGTGTAGACAGAGATGTGGAGCAACTAAAACTCTCACAGATCACTGGAGGGAATGAAAAACTAAGAGTTTAACAGTTTATCAAACTGCATAAAGTTATACTTCCTATTACCTAGCAAATTCACTCTGGATATTTACCTGAAATAAATTAAAGCACTGTTTTCATACAAAGACTTCTATGCTAATGTTCATAGCCAGACTTACTCGTAATAGCCAATAATTGGAAAGAGTGCAAATATCTTCAACACGGGGATGGATTAATATATTTTGATATATTCACACAATATAATACCATTCAGCAATAAAATAAACAAACATAGGTAATCATGAACGAACATAAATAATACCAAACATGGATAAGAAAAATAACAACATGAATAATCTCACAAACATAATGCTGAATAAAAGAAGAATAATTATATTTTTGAAGTGCTCATGCAAAGATTCCAGTTACGTGAAATTTTGGAACAGGCAAAATTAACCTATAAATGATAGATATTAGATAAGTGATGGTCTGAGATGAGTTGTTATGAAAGCTACTGACTTTAAAAGGACACAAGGGAACTTTCTAAACACATAGAAATGTCCTAGGTATTGTCTTGGTGGACACAGTCATTAAACTGCACACTTAAATGTATGGATCGTAGTGCATATATAAAGTATATTTCAACAACAGCAACAACAATAATAGTAACAAACAACACTCTCCTTGATCAGTGGATTTGTGGTTGTGTTGGTCTGTTTCTGTTACTTATAACAGAAATGCTCAAAACTGGGAAGAAGCCATATTTATTGCTTACAGTTTCAGAGGCTGAGAAGTCCAAAGTCTAAGGAACACATCTGGTGAGAGTCTTCTCCTGGTGGTAACTCTACAGCAACACAGGATTTCACATGGAAAAATGGCAAAAGCAGAGGGAAAGAGCTTCTCATGTGATCTCCTTTTAAAGCCGTCAGAACCACACACATAACCACCATTAAACTATCAATTTATTAATCCATTTACTAGGGCATGTTCCTCACATTCTAATCAGTATTTCAGGGCCCCACCTTTCAATTACCATAATAGGATTTCTCACCCTCTTAACATTGTTACAGTGGAGATTAAACTTGTAATATATGGACTTTGGGGGACATAATTCAATCCACAGAACTGGTCAATCCCCGAGGTTCTAACTTTGTGCTATCAGACAATTTGCTGATGGACTAAACCTGGAAATGCCATTATTAGTCATCCTTTAATAAGAATAGTACATATGTATTCGATAAAATACTAACATTGCATGGAACTGAGTTATTTAAATCAGGAACTACATGTAAAATTATAATCAATTAAAAAGTAATTATCACAAAGCCATTTCAAACCTCCACTGCATTGATACCAATTAAATAAACATATATATATATATATACACAGATGCTCCTCAAGTTATGATGAGTGTACATCCGATTAGACCCACTTTAAGTTGAAAATATTGTAAGTTGAAAATTCATTTAATACACCTAACCTACTGAACACCATAGCTTAGCCTAGCCTACCCTAAATGTGCTCAGAATATGTACAGTTGAGTAAAATCATCTAACACAAAGCCTATTTTATAGGCTAATTTATTGAATGCTGAACTGAAAGTGAAAAGCAGAATGGTTGCATGGGTACTTGAAATATGGTTTCTATTGAATATGTACCATTTTCACACTTTCATAAAGTCAAAAAATTATGCTAAGTCATTGTAAGTTGGGGACCATCTGTTCTCCAGTTAATGAAATCTGCTTAGCTATTTCTTTATAGCTGAAGAGCAAGCAAGGATCCACTTAGTCTCCAGCTTCAAGACAAAAGTTGGTTCCACACCATGAACATATATTTTATACTGAGATATCCTGAGCACTTCTTTGATATTTAGTATAGGCCAGAGGTGGCAAATTGGTGTATGCAACCCAGATTTAGCCTACTGACAGATTTTATACATGCCACACATTCTTGTCCTGTATTATGTTTAATTTTTTAAGTTATTTGCTAACATTTAAAATTTGGGAGAGTTCCCATATAAATCTACATTTCTTCTTTACTTCAGTAATTGGAACATTTGGCATATGAGTCTCATTCTCATGTCATCCTCTTCACACTGCCACAGCCCCTACTACTCCCTGTTGTTTATCCCAACACTGAAGCCAAGAATCAGTTATGTTATGGTTATTTTTCAATAGTAGAGTTAACAGGAAATTGAAATAATTTTTTCTTTTACTCACACCTATGAAAAAGTGAAAAAGTTGAAAGTGTTTTTGAAAAATGGAAGTGCACACATTTCTCTACGCTAGTCCTGTGTGTTTAAAATCCCAACTAAGAATGTCTGTGTCAAAAGAATGAAACTGGCTACTGTACTCATATGTTTCCTGTCTGATCACTCAGTTTGTTTAACCAACGCTTTCTACAGAAAATCACAAGAAGAAGTTGGCAGTCCTTGATTTTATTGACGTTAGAAGCAAAAAACAACCAGAAGCTTAAAAAAAAAAAACTACAGTATATAAATAGGTACTAAACTCAATAAAAAACACACTTCTAATTGTGGTACAAAATTTTTTTCTTCAGAGAAAAGAAAGCTTAATGTTTACTAATGCTTGAGAAGTATGTTGAGATATGTCATAAAGGATGTTTTTAAGTGAATATAATACACCAATATTGTGTATGTTTCCAATATGTTTATGGCATCTAAGTCCTTAATAGAAATTATTACTTATCAAAAGAATTAAAAAATGATTTTAGTTATATTAATTATATTACCATGGTAACATCCATGAAGAAAGATAAATGTATAAAATTGAAAAGACAGAAACTAGTAACTCTTGACTTATAAGATTACATGTAACATTATTCAATAATTCCCAACTGCACTACTCAGTGAAGAACAGGAGGAATTGCTATTTTGTCACCTCGAAATGTGATAACTGAAACTACCTGTTACTATGTCATAAATATGTTGTTAAATATGTAAATAAAATTTATATGAGGCATTATCGCTAAAAGTCAATCTTTTTATATTTATGTATGCATGATTGTGTATATTATTTCATAATTATTATACAACCAGAGAAATGTTAACCCTAAATAAATTGTAATGGAGAGGAGAGGCATAATGTCTGACTAGAGAGATTTAACTCCAGCTGCCCCCCATACACAAAAAGAGACCAAAAAAACAAACAAATAGATTTTGACCGGAATGACTGATGAGATACACTGCAAAGCATCAGGAAAGTGATGAGATCCTTGTGAAGTGCGGAAGACAGGAAGGACACCAGAGAGAGCTCTGCCTAGCCACAGGGATCAGCTTGAAGTCAGGTGAAGAGAAGGTAAGTTGGAAAAGGCCCCTGCTGTTTCTACTGCTGCTAGAAATGCCAGTAATCCCTGCCACCAGATTCCCCCCAGTCTTTTTGGGACCCAGGTCTATTTGAAGAGTAGCAGGAGTTAATGCAGCTGCACAGACTCACAGTGGAAGCCCAGGCAGAGGAATCCCTCTCCCACCCTAAGCTGCTCCAGCACAGCACCATCTTGGAGCCAAACTATGGCTGGAGTGCACCCTGCCCTGGACCTAGTGAGACTGACTCCCTTTGTCTAGAGCCCTCCCTTCATTCTACCATGTTCATTTTGGCACCTATGGGACAACAGCCGTGGCTTCTAGAAGCATAGGGAAGACAGAAGGACCAAGATCCCAGCATCTGAACCCAAGTGGTATCCCTTGCCCCCAACATGAGCAGGCAGACCAACTGAGCTGAAGGACCACCAATGGGCAGCAATTTCCCACATTTGCATATACCCACCCTGCACAGCCCATGGACCCGCTGAACCCACAGGCGCACGTACCAGCTGACAGCCAGCCTGACAGTAGCCTTGCCTCTCCCCACAAACTTCCACAATGTTTACACAGGTCCCAGAAGGACCATGACTCTGGCTGCCTTGATTCCTCTGCCTATACCAGACAGAGGAATTAAGACCCCAGCATGTGAGCCCACACAAACACCACCTCCCCTCCAGGAAGGCAGGCAGACTAGATGGGCAGGGAAACTGCAAATAAGTGGTAATTCCCCACATCCATAAGCACCCTTCTTGCACAACCTATGGACTTGCTGATCACACGAGTGCCCATACCAGCCCACAACCAGCTGGCAGTGGTCCCTTCTCCCCCTGCAACTCTTCAGAGAGCTTCCTTGCAGATTTGTTATTGGCTCAGCAACTGATCTGGCAGCCCCCTACAGAGCTGCCAAGAGCTGGTGCACCAGTATACATCTGCTCCCAGATGAACAGTGGACCAGGCAGAGGCTTTGACTCTCTAAGGCAGGCCTCTACAGAGATGCTGGGCTCAGCAGCACCCTTGCAGGCTTGCACCAGGCTCAACAGCTGATACAGTGTCCATCAACAGAGCTGCTAGACCCTGCAGCATCTGTGTACACCTGCTCCCTTACCAACAATGGATTGGAAACAAGTTTTTTCTCCCTGCGGCACACCTCTAGAAAGCCACTGGGTCCTACAGCATCCAACCCAACTTCTAATATAGAATACTTCTGCAGGAAGGGGTTTCTCCCTTAAAAAAAAAAAAAAAAACACTCCTAAAATTAAAAGAAGTGACTATACCACCAGATGCACAGAGATATGAAAAGCATAAAAAAACAGGAAAACATGACACCCATGAAAGAAGACAATAATTCTTCAATACCAGAGCCCAAACAACAGGAAACCAGTGAAATGCCTAGGAAGAATTCAAATGGTAATCTTAAGGAAACTCAACATAATTCAAGAAAAAATAGTTATCACAACGAAGTCAGAAATACAATCAAGAACATGAATGACAAACTCAATAACAAGATAGATATCATAAAAAAGAACAAAGCAGAAATTCTTGCACTGAAGAATTCATTCAATTAAGTAAAAAATACAACCAAGAGCTTAAGCAACAGGCTAGAATCAGCAGAAGAAAAGAATTTCTGAACTTGAAGATAGGCTTTTTGAATTAACCCAAGTGGGTCCAAGAAAAAAGAATTTTTAAAAACTGAAGAAAGCCAATGAGATCTATCAGACAACTTAAGCATACAAACATCTGAACTATGGGTGTACCATAAGGTGAAGAGAAATTAAAATCATTAAAAGCAACTTTAATGAAATAATAACCAAACACTTTCCAAGTATTGGGAAAGACAGTATCAGAGATCCAAGAAGCTCAAAAATCCCTAAAGAATCAACCCAAAAAGGTTCTCCCTAGAATACATTATAGCCAAATTGTCAAAAGTCAAAGACAAAGAAAGAATTCTAAAAACAGAAAGAGAAAAGCATCAAATCACCTATAAGGGAATCCCCATCAAACTAACATCAGACTTCCCAACAGAAACCTTACATGCCAGGAGAGTTGGATTATATTTTCATATTGCTAAAAAAGAAAACTGCCAGCCAAGAATACTATACCCAGCAAAGCTATCCTACAGAAATGAAGGAGAAATAGTTATCTGTCCCAGATGAACAAAAACTAAGAATTCACCATCACAAGACCAGTCCTTTAGGAAATACTCAAGGGTTCCTACATCTGGAATCCAAAGAGTGATAACTATCATCATGAATACATGAGAAAGGAAAAAAAAAAAAACAAGCTAGTAGAGCAAATACACAATAGAGAATGAGAATAAAATGTATCTTTTCTCCATTTAAAAAAAAAACAGCAAAGATGAAAAATGAAAGGGACAGGAAGGAACAAAAGAAATAGAAAACAACCACAAAAAAAATTAAATTGTAGGTAAAAGGCAACACCTTTCAATAACAACCCTGAATGTAAATGGATTAAATTCCCCACATAAAAGATATAAACTGGCTGAATGGATTAAAAAACTACACCCAACTATATGCTGCTTGCAAGAAACTCACTTCACCAGTAGAGACACACACAGACTAATAGTGAAGGAATTGAAAAAGATATTCCACACAAATGAAAACGAAAAACAAGCACAAGTTTCTATACTAATATCAGATAAAACTGACTTTAAACTAAGAATTATAAAAAGAGACAAAGAAGGACAGTATATAATGATAAAAGGATCAATGCAGCAAGAAGATATAACAATCATAAATATATGTGCACCCAACACTGGAGCATCCAAATATAGAAAGCAAATGTGGGATCAAAAGGGAGAGATAGTTCCCAATACAATAATATTTGGGGACTTCAACACTCCTCTCCCAGCATTGGACAGATAATCTAGACAAAAAATTAGCAGAGAAATACTGGATTTAAACTGCACTTTAGAACAAATGGACTTGACAGACATGTACAGAACATTTCATGAACAACTGGAGAATAAATATTATTCTCACGAGCACATGGATCATTCTTCAGGACAGACCATATGTTAGGACACAAATTAACTCTTAACAAATTTAAGAAGATCAAAATCATATCAAGTATTTTTTTCAGACCACAATGGAATAGAAATCAATAACAAGTGAAACTTTGAAAACCATACAAAAATATGGAAATTAAACAACATGACCCTGAACAACCAATGGGTCAAAAAAAAATTAAGCAGGAAAACAAAAATTCCTTGAAACAAATGAAAATATAAGCACAGCATGCCAAAACCTATGGTATACTGCAAAAGTTGTATTAAGTGGGAAGATTACTGCAATAAGAGTTTACATCAAAAAAGTTGAAAGAGTCCAAATAAGCAACCTGATATTATACCTCAAGGAACTAGAAAAGCAAGAACATTACAATCCCCAAATTAGTAGATGGAAAGAAATAATTAAGATCAGAGCAGAACTAAATGAAATAGAGATCAAAAAATAAAAAAGATACAAAAGATCAATGAAACAAAAAGTTGGTTTTTTGAGGAGATAAAATTGACAAAACCTTACCTAGATAAACAAGAAAAGAAGAGAGAAGAACCAAACATCAAAACTCAGAAAGGAAAAAGGAGACATTGCAACTGATACCACAGAAACATAAAGAATCATTAGACACTATAATGAACAACTATATGCCAACAAATTTGAAAATCTACAAGAAAATGGATAAATTTCTCGACACATAAAACCTACGAAGACTGAACCAAAAAGAAATTGAAAACCTGAACAGACCAATAACAAGCAATAAGATTGAATCAGTAATTTGCACTCTCTCAACAAAGAAAAGCCAAATTATTCTACCAAGTTTTTAAAGAAGATTTAATAACAATTCTTTTCAAACTATTTCAAAAAGTTGAAAAAAAGGGTATTCTCCCAAGCTCATCCTATGAGGTCAGCATAATCTTGATACCAAAACTGGACAAAGACACAAGAAAAAAGGAAAACTACAGGACAATATCCTTGATGAATTTAGACACAAAAATTCTCCAAAAAAAAAGTACTAGTAAAGAAAATCCAACAGTACCTTAAAAAGATTATACCCCATGATGAAGTAGGATTCATTCCAGGGATGCAAAGATAATTCAACATATGCAGATCAATAAACGTGATACACCATGTCAACAAATTGAAAGACAAGAACCACATGATTATCTCAATAGATGAAGAAAAAGCATTTGTTAAAATCCAACATCCATTTATGATAAAAACTCTCAACAAATTATATAGAAGGAAAACATTAAAAGTCATATATGACAGACCGACAGCTAATATCATCCTGAATGGGGAAAAGTTGAAAGCTTTCCTTCTAAGAACAGGAATAAGACAAGGATGCCCACTCTTGCCACTCCTAATTAACATACCAATGGAAGTTCTAGCCAGAGCAATTTGGCAAGAGAAAGGAATGAAGGGCATCCAAACTGGAAAAGACAAGGTCAAACTGTTACTGTTTGCAAATGGTCTTATATGTAGAAAAATGTAAAGACTCTACCAAAAACTCTCAGAGCTGAAAAACAAATTCAGTAAAGTTGAAGGATATAAAATCAATATATAAAAGTCAGTAGCATTTCTATATGCCAAAAATGAACTGCAGGAAAAAAAAAATCAAGAAAGCAATTCCATTTACAATAGCTATCAAAAAAATAAAATACCTAGGAATAAATCTAACCAAGGAGGTGAAAGATCGCTACAATGAAAACTATAAAACAAACAGGATGCAAAAAAAAATAGAAAGACATTCCATGCTCATGGACTGGTAGAATTAATTTTCACACTACCCAAAGTGATCTACAGATTCAATGTAATCCCTATCTAAATACCAATGACATTCTTCACAGAAATAGAAAAAATAATCCTAACATTCATATGGAACAAAAAAGACCTTGAATAGCCAAAGCAATCCTGAGCAAAAAGAGTAAAGCAGAAGGATTACACTACCTGGCTTCAAATTTTACTACAAAGTTATAATAACCAAAGCAGCATGGTAGTGGCATAAAAAGAGATGCTTGGACCAATGGAACAGAATAGAAAACCCAGAATTAAACCCATGTACTTAGTCAACTTGATCTTTGACAAAGTGCTAAAAATATACATTGGGGAAGAACAGCCTCTTCAATACATGGCACTGGGAAAACTGGATATCCACATGTAGAAGAATGAAAGTAGACCCCTACCTCTCACCATATACAGAAATCAGTTCAAAATGGATTAAAGACTTAAAAATAAGACCTGAAACTATAAAACTTCTAGAAGAAAACACAGAGGAAATGCTCCAGGACATAGGACCAGGCAAAGGTTTTATGAATTAAACCTCAAAAGCACAGGCATCAAAAGGAAAAGTAAACAAATGGGATTATATCATGCTAAAAACTTTCTGCAAAGGAGGCAATTAACAGAGCAAAGAGACAACCTACAGAATGGGAGAAAATATTTGCAAACTATGCATTCAATAAGGGGCTGATATTCAGAATACACAATAAACTCAAACAATTCAACAGTAAAAAAACAACCACATTAAAAAACAGGAAAGGGAACTCAATAGATATTTCTCAAAAGACATACAAATACCCAACAGGTATATGAAAAATGCTCATCACTAATCATCAGAGAAATATAAATAAGGACTACATCGAGATATCATCTCCCCCCAGTTAGACTGGCTATTATCAAAAAGACAGAGAAAGGGGAACACTTATACATTTTTAGTGGTACTGTAAATTAATACAGCGATTATGAAAAATAGTATGGAGATTTCTCAAACAACTACAGATGAACTACCATATGACCCAGCAATCCCACTACTGGGTATATACCCAAAGGAATGGAAAGCATAATGTCAGAAGGGTACCTGCACTCCCATGTTTATGGCAACTCTATTCACAATAGCCAAGAGTAGGAACCAACCTAAATGTCCATCACCAGATGACTGGATAAAGAAAATGTGGTACATATATGCAATGGGATACTACTCAGCCATAGAAAAGAATGAAATTCTGCCATTCACAGGTACATAAGTGAGCTTGCAGAAATATATATTAAGTGAAATAAGTCAGTCACAGAAAGAAAAGCACCACACGTTCTCACTCATATGTGGGAGCTAGAAAAGAGAACAAAACAAAACAAACAAATAAATAATAATAATTAGAGCTGTTAAAAGGAGAAAGAACTGCGGTTACTAGAGGCAGGAAAGGGGAAGGGGAGGGGAGATAGTGAGATGCTGGTTAATAGACACAAAATTACAGCTACATAGGGAAAAAAAGTCTTATGTTGTACAGTTGATCCAGTAATCTGTATTTTACAGTGATTTACTGCATGTTACCAAACGACTAGAAGAGAGGAGATCAAATGTGCACATTACAAATAAGTAAGTTTTGTAATTATAAATATGCTAATTACCTTAATTAGACCATCACACATTGTATACATGTTTTGAAATATAACTCTGTACCCCACAAATATGTACAATCAATATATATCAATAAAAAATTAATTTACAGAGTACAACAAATGCTCTGTAATATCCATTTCATACAGTCACACTTGCTGTTGATAGAGAAATACCTTACTATTTAGAAATGAATATTTAGGGCTGAGCCCGTGGCGCACTCAGGAGAGTGCGGCGCTGGGAGCGCAGCAGCGCTCCCGCCGCGGGTTTGGATCCTATATAGGGATGACCGGTGCGCTCACAGCACTCACTGGCTGAGCGCGGTGCGGCCGGTCTCAAAAAGGACCAAAAAAAAAAAAAAGAAATGAATATTTAGCAGATCATAAATTGATTCATAATTTCCTATGGTGTAATATGTATATGAATAGATATGTATATGAATAACATGAATATGAATAAAAGTAGCAAAATGGAAAAAATATAATGGGAAAAAATCACTTCACAGGCCCTGTTTACATACTTTATACTGTATTATCTATCAGTCTTTATATGAAACCAACTAAACTCAGTGATGTAAAGAAACAGATTTTTCATATTACTGTAAAATTCTAAACCATGAGGATTAAATAGAATTTTTCTCCCTATCCAGAAAAAGTAGAAATATTTTACAGGAAATCCTAGTAATTTTGATTCATTTTTAGTTTTGTTAGGTTCTAGCAAGAAAAAAAATCTTTTTATATATAAATAAAAAATACATCCCCCAAAAGACCATCAACTCTAAAGTGACAACATCTTATACTGGTGAAAACTCTTTCAAATGAACTGTAACAGCAGTAATTGTATCTCTCTGGGTCAACTGCATGGCAAATGGTGCATGAATCAATACATGATGAGATGTACACAATTTATCTTTGTGTGATACACAAGAAATTCAAGTGTATAATTAGATTATCCATGGCCTGCCAAAGGAACAAAATAAATAGAGCTTGTTACCTGAGAGACAGAGAAAGAAATGGAATAAATATGGGTGAAAGTGACAAGGTGCTAGAATGGCTGAAGGGAAAAATATTTCTTTAGAAAAAGTAGGAGGTACAACACTAAGAAGGTAATCAGGTCTTACACTTGCAGCTCTAGAGTTGAGATTTATAACCCTCATATACAGTATAAAATGATTATAGTGATATATTATATAAATTAAACATTTATATATTTTATATATAGTGGATATCAGGTGCATAGACCAACTCTAGAAAAATACAAATAAAATTTAACAGTGCTTTACTCTGAGGAAAGAAATTTAGGAATCTGAAAGATTTTTAACTTCTTATCATATAAATTCCTAAGTTGTTTGATTTATTTTAATAAAAATAAATTACTTTTATAATTTTTTAAAAGATTTTTTAAAACCTCCACTTATAAAAGCATAGAGGATACAGATACACATATAAGGAAATAAGCATATATATCAAAATGGAAAAGTTTTGCAAGATAAAATTGTAGAGAATTCCTATAATCTTCCATTTACATTTTTCTTTAGTAAGTAGTACTTTTAAAAATGGAAAGTAAGCAGCATGATGTTTTAAATGTGCAGTTTTTTTGTTTTTTTTTTTTCCTTTTTGTCTTTTTCGTGTCCGGCAACGGATCGCAACCCTCAGTGTCGCGCCCATACCGGACCGGGACCGGCAACGGGATCGCAACCCTCGGTGTTGCGCCCGCACCTCGCTCAGCCAGTGAGCGATCCGAACCCTCGGATCCGAACCCTGGGATCCGAACCCTCGGCGGGAGTGCAGTCATGCTCCCAAGCGGCGCACTGTAGCAGTGCGCCACCGGGCTGGCCCCTAAATGTGCAGTTTTGATGTATAGACAGTATTTGCTTATTCCTCCCTTTCTGTGTCTGACATTTTCCTATGCATCAGAGAATGCTCCTAGCCACGCATTGATTTGAGTGACCCATTCACCTGCCTGTTCGCCTCAGGATGGATCGGAATCTTGCCTCTGGTATCCTGACTGAAAACACATCTCACTCTGTTCTTTTGTGCAATAACAGGGTCTATTGCTTACTGATTCTATTTCTTCACGTTTTGCCTACAAAACAACATCTTTTCAAAGAGTAAAGAAAAATCTTCACATCTTTGGTCGGATAATCTTTTTTTCTTTGTTAGCACGGTATTCCCAGAGTGCTGGAACCTGTCACTCAGCAGTAAATGCTTCCTGCTGTCATAAACATTCAGGGTTCACATCTCACTGTTTATGAAACAGAAGGAGTTTATTGCCTTACACATCATCTCCAGTCATGGGATTATCACTGATGGCACTGACCTGTTTGAAAATGAGAGTATAGCTCTTCAGAACCACAGGTAGGTGTCTTTCTCAACAAGGAGAGGAGATTCATAAAAATAAAAAGAGGATAAAAACCTTATGCTATGACAACTTGGTTGTTTACTAGCCTCAGAATGAGAAATTCTTACTTAAATACTAAATATGAGATGTAATAAGAAAAGATATTAAGACATATGAGTGAAAGTTTGTAAATATTTCCAAAGAATGTATATGAAAAACATACTTCTAAGACTTTTTCAACTCAGTTTTATGCAAATATTTTTCTGTTTTATATCAGTACCACCCTGTATTTTTATGTCATCCATAGATCTCAAAGCATAGAGGAGATATTTTTTTAATCAGTCTTACATTACAGAAAATAATATAGCTGCTGCTCTGATTGCATTGATGTAAAATTGAATGTTTGTATTGACATGATATAATGTTTCTTTGGCTTAAAAGATTTAGAATCAGCTATTTGGGAAAGATCCAATTCAAGTTTCAAAGAAAATGTGTCTCTCACTGCTACAGATTTAATGTTTGCATCCTCCCCAAATTTATATGTTGAAATCTTACCCCTCAGTGTGACGGTATTCAAAGGTGATATGGGGGGGAGGCACGGTAATTGAATTATAAGGGTAGAACCCTCATGAATGGAATTAGTGCCCTTATAAGAAGAGTGACAAGACAGCTTGTCTCTCTCTCTCTGCTCACTGCATCTGTGAACCAAGAAAAGGCCCAACCGTGAACCAAGAACCCAACCATGCTGTCACCCTGATCTTGGACTTCCAGACTCCAGAACCATGAGAAATAAATATTTGTTGTTTAAGCTATCCAGTCTATGGCATTTCATTATAGCAGCCTGCTATGGGTCAAATGTGTCACCCAAAAGTTCATGCATTGGAAACCTGACCTGCATTGCAATAGTCTTTAGAGGGTAGAAAATCCAATTACAGTATTTAAAAGGTGGGGTCTTTCAGAAATGATTAGATTGTGAGCACTGTGCCCTTCTGAATGGATTGATCCATTCATGGAGTAATGGGCATAGTTCTGATGGCTTTATAAGAAGAGCAGTAAAAAGGTCAGCTTACTCTTGCTTAGCACATTCTCACCATGTGACATCCTGGTCACCATGGGACCCTGTAGAGAGTTCCCAGCCAGAAGAAGGCCCTCACCAAATATGTTCCCTGGACTTTGGACTTCCCAGACTCCAAAACTGTAAGAAATAAATGTTATTTCTTAATAAACCACCCAGATTCAATTATTCTGTTATAAGCAAGAGAAATGGACTAAAACACAGCCTAAACTGATTAAGACACCCACTTATGTGTTTTCTTAACATATTTCAGATATGTGTAGTGGTAAAATATTTTCCCACTCTTAGTAAAAACCTAAATTGTTTCCCCCAACCCACAACCAGGCATACCAACAGCACCAAACATCACCTCCATGTGGGTGGCCCACAACAGGCACCACAGTATCCACGGCTGCCCTGAAAGTGGCTAGACATCACAACCACCATGCAGATGGTCCATCAGCCACTGGAGTGCACTGACACAAGGAGACTCACCAACAGAGATGAAAGAAAAGAAGAGGATGTCTCTCTCTGCAAAGCCCATTCCAGAGCGACAGAAGCAGCAGCTGCCCTACGATAATATTGGGGCACCTGAACACACCTCTCAGCATTGGACAGATCATCTAGGCAACAAATCAACAGAGTAACCATTATTCTTTCAGAAGGAGAGAAGAAATCTAGGGTTATCAGTGGTGGAAGCGGGGAGGGAGAGGGGGATAGGGAGAGATTGGACAAGGGGCATTACAACCACTTTCATGTCACGCATGCAAAGCAGGTGATCGTATGACATAACAGAGAAAGAGGAGCAGCCTGCACTTGGACCTAGGGGCTCTGGCCAGTTCAAGCTTATCTGGCTTTCTGAGGGGCTAAATGGATTGACTAATCACTGGAGTAAAACTGTAACCAATTTGTGTCACTCTAGATGGAAAGCTTGTCATTGACCTTGTCATTACCAATAACTTCACCCACTTCCAGATACTGGTTTCAAGCATCCCGTTGCCTGACCATACTCCAGTCATTTCAGATCGTTCTCTTAGCACCCAAGTCTAATAATTCTTCAACTCCACCAAAACTAATTCCACAATAATCCTCCCACCTTTACCCACCCTCCATTCTTTTGTATTCTTATTTTCCTCTTAACAAACTTAAAACTCATGATCAGTCGCTGTAACTCCACCTTTATGTATAGTTTCAGATCCTCTGCCTCTCTTTCAACTCTATCTTTGGTTAAATTAAGGTCTGCCCTTCCTTCGTGCCACACTGCTGAATGTGACTGGAGAAGAACAGAGCTGACTCTTCTCACTGTAAATGGGTGACCACTGACTCCAAGTGGATTCTTAATGCTTCTAACAATATATATTTCCCTAATCATTCATACTTCCACTCTCCTAAAGTATTATTTCACTTTCTCCTCTCCTCAGACTTCCAACATCTCCTCCCACATCCTCATCCTTAGCTGAGAATTCTACTTCCCAGTTCACTGAGAACAGAGAAGCAATCAGAAGATAACCTGTATGCTTCTCACTACCATGCCTAACATCAGTCTGCCACTCTGCCTATGGACATATAGGTTACAATGAAAAAACTGCCTCACTCCTATTCAAGGTCAATGTCTCCACTTGTGTACTGTGTGGTACAATCCCTGTTCATCTACTGATGGATGTAGTTCTAACCATCCCACACACACACACACACACACACACACACATAAACAAGTTGTTGTTTCTCTTATCTAAAAAGGAGGGGGGAGCAGTTTCAATTTTAGAAAATTCTCAATTATACCTTCAAATATCACTTCTCTTTCATTGTCTTATTTCTCATCGTCAATATCTCCTAGTAGAAATATGCTGAAGTTACTCAGTCAACCCTGTTGTCTCAACTGCTCTTTCACAGTTTTTTAACTCTCTCTCTCTCTCTCTCTCTCTCTCTCTCTCCCTCTCTCTCTCTCTCTCTCTGTGTGTGCTAGCTCAGGATGAATTCCTCAACACCATCTTCCAGTTTACTAATCTTTCTTTAATTCTGTATAGTCTAGAGTTGATCTCACCTATTGAATTTTTAATGTCAATGACTATACTACATACTTAAATACTAACATTATTTTATTTTATTTATCCCTTATTTTTATTTTATTTTAGAGGTTTATTTTATAACTGAAGGTTCTTTTGTTTTCAATGAAAGTGGTGCTTTTATTCAACAATTCGCATACCTTAAGCAAGCTTATTGTATGTATTTAAGTCATTTTTAATAAAAATAATAATCTGAAGTAAACTCATATTTCAAAATAATGATTTTTCTCCAAATGTTGATTTTTGTTGCTTACCTTCCTCTGCATTATATTTTATCACTAGTTTTAAAATTGGGGTTTACAAACTGATTGTGAGTGGAAGGACTAAAGTGGAGAAGTTTCACATGCTGTCTCATCCTTTCCCAGAGGATTTGAAGTTACCTGAACCTAGTCCTGCAGGTTTTTAGTCCAGAAACAGGTCTTTTGCTGGCATTTTAGTGCTTCAGTACTGAAGTAATATGGAGCATACCACCTGACTGGTCACTAAGCTAGTGGTCAGCTTATTTAGTTACTGGAAAGAAGCTATCTTGCCACTTTTTAAAAAGTTGAAACACCAGGAATAGATGAGACACAACTCTTTTGAGGCCCCCTTCAGCAGGGAGATCTCTGCTCCATCACCAGAAGTAAGCTTGACTCTGTCCCCTTATTTACATAAAAAAAACACTTTAAGTCTTCTCAAGAACTATAGGAACTGAATTCCCAGATATCACCCCCTTTTCCGTAACATTACTATTTTCTTCTATTTGCTTTGCTAGGGTTACTTTATTTTTCTTTTATATTATTTCATTAAATGCTTAGTTCTGGAAAAGAGGGAAAGCAAGATGTCAGAGTAGGACTGTCGGGCCTTAAAAACTAATGCCACCTTAAATGACATTACAAGCAGCACCCTTATGGGCCCACAAGGGCATATTAACGTGGCAGCCTAAGACAGCCCCGGGAGGAAGTAGGGTGGGAGTGTCTGCAGGAACCTTGCCTTAGCCCTTATTGGCCAATTATGCGCTTCGGCGCTCGTGAACACTGCGTGATTGCAATAGCTAGGCATTGAGACAGGATGCATGCTCTCATAACCTTTAAGCTGATTGGAGGATGTAAAAACCTCCCTTCCCCATTTGCCTTTAAAAGCAAGTGCTTGTGTGCTAAAAAACGGAACTGCTGGACAGAACCTCCACCTCGTCTGAGTGTCCTTTAACGGGCTGGTTGGGGCCGGAGGCTGTGCTCACCTCTCTTCAAGGCTCTCTTCCCCCGTCTCCTCCCAACAGGGACCTGAGGGAAAGAGGAATCTGGGCAATTTGCTCGCCCACCAAGGGAGAGACTGATAACGAGGCTAGGGCTGTTCAGGTTGGCCAGCGGCAGACCTGACATAGGACACTCCAGCAATCATCCCCCACAGAAACATCAATTTGAACAACTACCCATGCATGAAAATACCTTCACACGAGCTAAGGAAACCAGGTAAGCAATCATCGTACTTGACTATAGCACAATAATAAGAAAAAACTCATGGAAGAGGGTAGGAAGGACAGTTTTACATTACCCATGTAACCCCATCTCCAGCCCCAGGCAACACAGCATGGACAGAAATACTTTCCACTAGGGAGAAAGAGATGAAAGTGAGCATAAGACTTTGTCATGGACCCCAACACTGTGCGCACCACAGTAAAACCTAGCACTGGGCAGGACCCCATGACCCCACACTCTAGACCAGTATCTGTGAACTGATCCTTTAAACCTAGTCCAGCACCAAATGGGACCACACAGCCCCAGGACTCAGGTTCTGTGTGGCGTACTTGATCTCTGGCCTGCAGCAAGGCCAGGCCAACTTCAGTGGCCCTGGGCTCTGGATAGTCCTCAATTGCAGGCAGCCTTCAGCAGTCCCAGGCTTCTAGCACACCTCACTGCTATGCCAGCCACAGAGGGCCCCAGGCTTCTGGCACACCCTAGCACCATATCTGTGGCAGGATTTTCCCAGACAAAGCCAAAGACTACAATAAATCCCTACTTCTTTAAATGCAAAAGACATCAGTGGACAGCCACAAGTATCAAGAACAATCAGGAAAACATGAAATCATCAGTGGACAAAATAAAGTGCCAGTGACCAAACCTAAAGAGATGTAGATGTATAAACTTCCTGGAAAAGTATTCAAAATAACTTTTAAGGAATCTCAGTGAACTGAAGAAAATATAGAGAAATAATTCAACAAAATGAGGAAAATATTAAGTGAAAAGAATGATAAATGTAATAGAAGGGCTGAAAGTTTTAAAAAATCATACAGAAAACCTAGAGCTGAAAAATAAAAAGAATGAATTGAAAAATGCTGTAGAGAGCATCAGCAGTGGAGTTGATCAATCAGAAGAAAGAATCTGTGAACTCTAAACAGTTTTTTCATAAATATACAGTCAGAGGAGAAAAAATAATAAAAATAAAGACAGAAATTTAATGGGATTTCTGAGGCACCATAAAAATACAAAATTTTTAATTAAAGGAATCAAAGAAAGAGAGGAGAAAGATAAAGGGATTGAAAGCTTATTAAAGAAATAGAAGCAGAAAATTTTCCAAACCTGGAGAAAGATATAAATATTCAGGCACAGGAAAATCAAAGGACTCCAATCAGATTCAATCCAAATAAGATAACCCCAAGACACGCTATAGTCCAACTGTCAAAAATCAAAAGCAAAGAGAGAATCCTGAAAGAAGCAAGGGAAAAGAAGCAAATAACATATAAGGGAGTTCCAATACAGCTAGCAGTAGACTTCATAGCAAAAACCTTATAAGACAGAAAAGAATGGAATGATATTTTCAAAGGGCTGAAGGGAAAAAAAAAAAAAAAAAAAACAACCAACTAAAAATGTTGTACCCAGCAAAGGTGTCCTTCAGAAATGCATTAAAGATAAAGACTTTCCCCAGGAAACAAAACCCAAGGGAGTTCAACACCACCAGACCTGTCTTACAGGAAATTCTAAAGGAAGTTCTTCAAGCTGAAAGAAGAGAATGTTAATAAGTAACATGGAAACATTTGAAAGTATAAAATTCATTGGTAAAAGTAAGAGCACAGTCAAATTCAGAATACTCTAATACTGTAATAGTGGTATGTACATTGCTTATATCTATAGTATGAATGTTAAAAGACAAAACTACAAAATAATAGCTACATTACTTTGTTAAGAGAAATTCAATATAAGAGAAGTAAATTGTGACATCAAAAATTATAAATGGAGGGGATGGAGTAAAAGTATAGAGTTCTGCCTGTTTTGTTTTGTTTTTGTTTTGCAATCAAAGTTAAGTTGTAATCAGGTTAAAACAATCTGTTACAACTGTAATATGTTTTTTGGAAACTTCAACTAGAGAAAATTAGTCACATGGGAAGACAGCAAGAGAAGAAGACAGAAACAAAGGATCTAGAAAAACATCAACAAAACAGCAGTACTATGTACTTACCTATCAATAATTGCCTTGAATGTAAGTGGATTAAATTCTCCAATCAAAAGACATAGAGTGGCTAAAGGTGGGAAGAAGGAAGACCTAACTATATACTGCCTGCAAGAGACTCACTTCATCTTTAAGGATACACATAGACTGAAAGCAAAGGGATGTAAAAAGAAATTTTATGCAAATATAACTCAAAAGAGAGCAAAAGTAACTACACTTATGTCAAATAAAATAGACTTTAAGTCAAAACTGTAAAAAAGAGATGAAGATGAATATAATGATAAAAGGGTCAGTTCAGAGGATAAAATAGTTGTAAATATATATATATACCCAACACCAGAACACTTTAATATATAAAGTGAATATTAAAAGATCTGAAGTGAGAGATAGACTGCAACACAATAATAGTAGAAGACTTCAACATACCACTTTCAACATTAGATAATTCTGACAGAAAATCTGTTAGAAAACATCAAAATTAAACTACACTGTGCATCAAATGGACCTAACAGATATATACAGAACAACCCATCCAACGGCAAAAGAATACATATTCTTCTCAATTGTATATGTTATCCTGGAAGTAACATTCTCCAGGATAGATCATATGTTAGGCTACAGAGCAAATTCTAACAAATTTAAGAAGGCTGAAATCATATCAGGTATCTTTTCTATCCATGATGGTATAAAACTAGAAATAAGTAATAGGAGGAACTCTGGAAAGTTAACAAATACATGTAAATTTAGAAACATGCTCATGAACAACCAATGTTCAATGAAGAAATTAAAAAGGAAATTTAAAAATTTCTTGAGACAAACAAACATGGAAACACAATATATCAAAACCTATGGAATATAGCAAAAACTAAGAGGAAAGTTTATTGCAATAAATTCCTACATAAAAAAAGAACGATCTCAAGTAAACAACCTAATCTTGCTAGAAAACAAACAAAACATACTATGCCAAAAATTAGTATTATTTTTATAACATGTAATTTTTTCCCAAGAATTTTAAAAGTTGTTTTGTTTCTTGCATGCAATTAGTAGAGGTATTTAGATCTTACTCTATTTTTAAATAAATTCATTGTTCACCCTGAGTTCTTTCATAGTATGGATTTTTTATCTGTGATTTTAAAAAATTCTTTATTGACTCAGCTGGAATATGCCATCAATAAGCTTTTATGGGAGAGAGAATTGGCCTTATTTTCTTAAGTTTAGCACATTTTTAAATATTTCTCTACATAATTTTTGGTTCTTATACATTTATGTATATTCACGGTAGTGATTATCATTTTTTGGATCCCACATGCTGGACTCCCTTGAGGATTTCTTGTAGGGCTGGTCATGTGATTGTTAACTCTCACAGTTTTTGTTTGTCTGGAAAATACACTATTTCTTCCTCATTTCTGAGGAATAACCATGCTGGGTATTATATTCTTGGTTGGCAGATTTTTTCTTTCAGTGTTTTAAACATGTCATCCCATTTTCTTCTGGCCTCTAGAGTTTCTGTTGAGAAGTTTACTCTTAATCTGATAGGGGCTCCCTGATAGGTGACTTGATGTTTTTCTCTTGCTTCTTTTAAGATTCTCTCTTTGTCTTTGAGCTTTGCCATTTAACTATAATGTGTCTTGGAGAGGATCTTTTTGGGTTGAATCTGTTTGGGGATCTTTGAGCCTCTTGGATATGAAAGTCCGTGTCTCTCCCTATACCTGGGAAGTTTTCCATTATTTCATTGAATACGTTATCCATGCCTTTTCCTTTCTCTTCCTCCTCTGGAACACCCATGATTGTAAGGTTTGTGTGCTTAAGGTTGTCTGCTAGCTCTCTTAGATCTTCTTCATTTAAAGAAATTCTTTTCCTTTTTTTTTTTTGTCTGTGTGGGTTATTTTAAAAAGATTATCTTCAAGAACAGAAATTGTTTCTTCTGCTTGTTCTAGCCTGCTGCTTAAGCTCTTGGTTGTGTTTTTTATTTTGTTGAGGGAAGCTTCCAGTTCCATGAGTTCTGCTGCATTCTTTTTTGAGGTATTAATCCCTTTCGAAATTTCCTCCTTCGTATCCTGGATTTTTTTTTCTCATTTCATTATGTTGTTTAACTGAGTCTTCTCATAGCTCAGTTAGTTTCTTTAAGATTGTTGCTCAGAATTCCTTTTCAGTCACTTCAAGGTTTCTTGCCCTATAGAGTCTTATGTTTGAGAATTACTGTATTCTTTTAGTGGTGTCATATTTTCTTGGATTTTCATATCTAGTGTCTCTACATTGATGTTGGTCATCTGGTAGAGCAGTAGCTTCTTCTGTTTCTCTGGAGTGGGCTTTGAGGAGAGAGACTTCTTCTTTTTCCAGTCTCTGCTGGTGATTCTCCTTGTATCAATGCAGTCAAGTGTCCATCAGACCACCTGTACAGTACCTGTGGCTACCATTATGGTGGTAAGCTGCTTTTCCAGCAGCTGTGGCTGTAGCAGTAGCTGTAGTAGGCCACCTGCATGGAAGTAGTGTTTTTGGCATGCTCCTTGCCTGCTTCTGGGCAGTTGGGTCTTCCCTTGGCTCCTACCTAAGGCACCAGACATGCTCCTTGCCTGCTTCCAGGCAGTGTAGGCTACCTTTTTCTCCTACCTAAGGCCATGGGCATGCTTCTGCCTGCTTCTAGGTGGTGGGGACTGCCCTTAACTCCTGCCTAGGGCCCCACAATTTTTTATTTTTAAACGAAGCATTACAATCTAGAGGACCACCATACTTATACCTCTGATGCACTGCTTTTTTGCCTTTTGGGGTGGGGGGTATTATTTATTAAATTACATTCATTTTCCAAGTGAATGCTTTCATTAAAATACAACAAATAATCTAAAACAAATGTGTTTTCATTCCCAAATAGATTCTCAGTATTACGCTGTGTTCTTTATAGGGATGAAACAGAAATCACATATATTGTTTAGTCCGTTCTCTCAAAGATCCTAACAGTTTTTTAAAAAGTAAAAAGTGAAAAGTACGTGAAGCAAATGAGAAATGACATAAAATAGTACATACGACAGTTTGAGTTGCATCAGCTCAGGTAACTGAAATGACCATGGCACCAGATGAGACTCTCTTACTTTCTTCCTCCATCCCTCTAATTTTTCCCTCTTTATTCAGGCATTCTTTCTACAGATTTTTCTTTCTCCAGCCCTCTTGTGCTTTCTTGCTCTTTTATGCTAATCCTTCTCTGTCATTTTGGAATTTGATGTGACAGAGTAACAGAGAGCTGAAATGCTATGGATTTAAACATAATAAGGCTTTACTGTCTACAGAAATAGTTCAGTGCTGAGATGGCAGCTCTAAAATTATCAGGGATCCAGACTCATCTCTTTTTGCTACATTAGCCTTACCAGCTGGCTTTAATCTTCAAGGTTGACTCATTGTCTAATTTGACTACTACAGCTCCAGCCACCATCAAACTATTCCAGGCAAGAAGAAAGTAGAAGGACGGAACACAAAAGGAGTCAGTGTCCAAAAAGCCAGCCTCTTTTCTTTAAAGAGTTTCTGAAAAGTCCCTCCCAGTGATGTCTACCTACATCTCACTGGTCAGAATCCTGTCATATGACTGCCTGCAGCTATAAGGGAAATTAGCAAATAAAACATTTCCTTTCTATAAGGAAGAGAAGAATGGATGTCTGCAAGGCAACTCTCCCCACCCCATCTCCCTTCCTCCCTCTCTCATACTCTGTCTTCCAGTCTTCCTACTCCACTTCTCTGTGTGGGTTCTATTCTACTGCAGTCTCTTTCTTCGTAATGGAAAATATGGCAACTAGTCTTCATTCCCAGATGATGAAAGCATGTCTTTCTGGCAAACCTAGATTAAATCGCAGGATTCAATCTGAACCTATTTTGGAGCTACAATTTCACCTAATCCAACACCCATGGCTGGGAGAATGGAGGGCTCTGATTGTTCAGCCCTCTACCACGTATCTCTTCCTGATGCTGGGTATAAAAAGAGTCAGAATAATCTCTGAAGCAACATGGACAGAACGGGATGATCTTGGAATGATCATGGAGACTATTAGCATGTTTCCAGACAGACTGTGGATGACAAATTGAATGCAAGATACAATCAAAAGGAAAACTGAAAGCTTCAAGTAAGAAATATAATAATCAAGGAGAGAAAGCAATTGTGGTTTAAGTGATTAATGAAAATGTCACAAGCAGTACAGGACTTGGAAAGGATTAGTATATATTTTATTAGTAGAATTTAGGAGTCAATGTAGTATCCAAATTAGAGAAATAGCATGAAGAAATTTAATAATGAGGCTACCGTATTTGGTTATTATGAATAAAACTCCCTTACTGCAGTGGAAAGCACAAGTTGAAAAGAAAGATGGGATGAGCAGGAATGATATTCAAAATACTTAACCACCAGCACGGTGGAAGCACCAAGTATTGCAAAATATCAGCCCAGAGGATACATTAAAAGGTACAATTACAGGGCTGTCCCATGGCTCACTTGGGAGAGCATGGTGCTGACAACACCAAGTCAAGGGTTAAGATCCCCTTAACAGTTACCTTTATTTAAAAAAAAGAAGTATACAATTACAAAGAAATGGGAAAAAATTATATAATAAAAAATAATTCAAGAAATCAAAGACATGAGTCTCCATGTTTAAATGAATAAATAAGTGCCCAGAATAATAATAAATGAAAATAATATCTGCACCAAAGAATGTCATTGTAAAATTGCAGGGATACGGTGAAAACATTTAAAGCTTCCAGAAAGGGAAGAAAAAATCTAGCATCAGGAATAAGAATGAGATCAGAATTCTCAGAGGGCAAGTTTGAAAACTGGGGGGGGGGGGGGGGGGGGGGGG